>NW_024366748.1:214817-376737 GCF_014805655.1 Passer montanus
GGGGGGGGGTGCTGCCCAAACATCCCAGGTCTCCTCCACCCCTGCACCTTGCAGGGCTCTGGCCTCCCTCCCCACAGGATGCATGGCCTCCCCCTCCCCCACCCAGACGCAGCTGGGCAGGGGAGAGGTCAGCTCACCACCTGACGCAAAGAGGAAGTTCTCTGGGAATCCTCTGCTTTTAACCCCTGTGTGTTCTCAGAGTCGTATCCAGGTCCCCAGTGGCCACAACGGGTGCCAGTTTTCAAATCTGGCCACTGATTGGTTTGACCACGACTTTTCCAGAAACTCACTTCCTGGTCAAACCACAACCTCCCTTCCCGGTCAAACCACAACCTCCCTTCCCCATTCAGTAATAACCAGGAAGTTAGGAAAAGTGATTGTACTGGGTGTAGACCTCAACTTCATATATTGCCAAGCCACACTACAGCAGCTAGGCACAACAGAAAAAAACAATCAATGAGTCAAAGGAAAATGGTCTTTGAGAAGTTCTGTCTCTTGTAGCCTTATTGAGCAGCTGATTATGAAGGTCTCACAAAACCACTGGCCTAACCATCTGTTCTGCCTTTAGCTATTTTCATAGTACAGCAATCCAAGTCAATGTCTTACTGATTTGGTGAAGGCAAAATAACTAGAACAACAGAAAATACCTGAAATTCCTTATCTAGCATTGAAAAGTGTCTTAAAAAAAAAAGGCTGTTCTGAATGGCAGATCACAGCTATGTACTATATGCTTCAGATTTTAATTTTCTACTAGCCTTTTATTGGAAAAGAAGCCATCAGTATTTTAGTTATATTTTCCTCATAATTTCAGGAAGCCATCCTGAATCCTGGCCTAAGTGTTTTGTTTTTTTTTTTTTTTTTTTTTTTTTTTTTTTTTTTTTTTTTTTTTTTTTTTTTTTTTTTTTTTTTGTTTTTTTTTTGTTTTTTTTTTTTTTTGTTATTTTTTGACTTTGGCATTCTTTAATGCTTTTATTTAGTTTTAAAGGTTTAAAAGTTGCTTTGTGGCTTCATATTTCTAATTCCACAAATAATTTAGGCACCTGTCTTCTCTTCTCCTTTTCCTTCTCCTCCTCCTTCTCATTGATCTTGTTCTTATTTCAAGCCATGAAGTTTACTTTTTTTTCCTCTTGGATTCTGCTTCCCACTGGGTTTGCATGAGGGAATGTGTGGGCAGCTGCAGGATGGTACACAGTTTCTAGATGGGATTAAACCATGACAACAAGATAAACCCTCAATTCTTCAGTGATTTTATATTCTAGGTAATAGTGCATGAGTGCTTATAGAGATGAGTGTTCATGGCTTACACCTTGGTTGAACTGCTGAGAACTGGGATTGCTGAAGCAAAAACTTCTGGGAGCTGGGATTGCAAGGATCATGTTTACCTCACTCTGCTGTAAGACTGAGGCATAGGAGGTTTGTAAAGAACTCATTAGGGTCAGGTCCTAACACTTTCCAAGTCTGCCCTTTCCTAACCAAATATCAAGCAGCATTGCCAACAGTAATAGCTTGTTGTTCAGCGGGTCGAGTCACACATTTGTATGTGTAATTTTGGAGGATAAAATGTAGGTGTGGTACCACCACCAGTGTCTTTCTGACTTTGTAGTTGTCATCTCTTTTTCTAGTCAAAGGCCAGAGGAGGAAAAAGAATAAAGGATCACAGTTCCCCTGCCCTCATCTTTTCTTTTCTACTACGAGTTGCTAAAGAAGGTGTTAGAACATTTTTCTTAAGTGTTTCCCCAACATGATGATATTTTTATCTTGTATTTATGTCTCACAGTTGCCAAGTTAGCTGACCCAGGAACACATCTGTTCTACTCCCTGGACAGATATCACTGCTGGACACTGCTATCTCTGCCAGTCCAGAAGTGATGAATGCACATGAGCATTAGGGTAGGATGACTAGTAAACATTGGTAGCATTTTTGTTAATCAAGAGGAAATTGCTAGTATGATATATAACTGGAATGAAATACGGCCTCTCTGGGTTTTGAGCTCTGAGAGGTTAAAAAAACACAGCAAGTAATATGAAAAGGACATTGATTTTCTGCTGTGAGTTCTAACAGAGAGCTACCTAGTCACAGTAGAAAAGAGTCCCTGCACAGCAAATCCTAGGAATGTAGCCTGAAGCCTCAGACTCTGGAGGGGGGCCAGCTATAAAGCTCCCCTCAAGCTAAGACTTGAATCCATTTACTTGGACACAGAGACCATTTACAGATGCTAAATTTTACTTGGTGGCGATGCTGCAAAAGCCAAAAATAAATCCATTTGTTTTTTCAACTTCATAAATGTAGTTCACATTTGTTTAAAGCTATGGTTTCCAGGCCTGCCAGTGACTCCAAGGTGAGATATTTTTGAAAATAGAATAATTACCTTAGCAGGCTTTTGTGTAACACATCTGTTGACATGCAAATGATGGATACTATAGTATATGTTTGTGTACAATGACTATATTAATTTTCTGTGACCAATGAAGTGGTAACCTTTTAAGAAAGAAGAAATATTCACGGTCCTAAGTGTCCCCTTTACTTTGAGTACAGAACGTTCATTATTTTCATCTTGCTGCATAATATAGGTATTTATTTGTTCTTTGTCTGAAAGACTGTGGTTGGAAAATATTTGGTGAAATCAGTAGTACTAGGTTATAGGAGGAATAAGCCATCCAGAAACTTATATATCTGTTAAGATATATAACAATTATTTAAATAATTGACATTATATTGTAGTAATTTCTTCAATTTCCTATTGTAGAAAAATAGTTCTTTTTGGACATCATGTTACATACCTATTTCAATAGGAAGTTTGGGATAAGGGATCCAATCTATGGACTACACTGGGCTTTGTGACTTTAAGTATCAAATATTATGTGGCATACAGAATAAAAGGGAAAGGATTTTTTACCATGCCTTATCTGACATATTTAATAAAGTTAACTTTGGTGGAATTGCATATGAGGAAATAGAACAACATTCTTATTTTACTGCAGATATTTTTTTCTTGAAATTCTTTTCTCTTTCTTGGAATAACTAACACACATAGTAGTGTTTAAGGCTGCATCAAGAATGCACTTTATCTCCCAATTGCTACCACATAAAATATTTTGGTTCATATCCTGAAACGGTCTTGGAGTGCAGGAACTATTTTTTTTCTCTTTCCTCCCTCCCTCCTGCTCCATCCCCCTGTCCCCTCAATCTATATCAGAAAATGTGCTCCAAAAGTACACCTCATGCACTTTAATCACTAACAGGTGCTCAGTCTAGGTGGTCAGACTAAAGCTATTCCAGAATAAAGCCCCAACTGCATGTGTTGTGGACATGAAGTCTTCAGCACGAGGTGCTGTACAAAACTGTGTTTATTGTGCTGTCCTGCTTCCTAAATGGAGTCAAAGACTGTGATGCCATTAAAAGAATTAAGAACAAAATAGAGTAGAATTGCAGAGTATTTGGGTAAAATAATTTTAGCAATTTTAGACATCTTAGTGGGGAAGGTATTAGATTTTAAGCTGATGAACTGAGAGGGGGGAAAGCATCTTTCTGTTGTTCTAGCAGTCCTTATGTCTAAGATTGTGGCCCATTGTAGCTGCATAGGGCTGAGGACTACAGCCAGTGCAGGCAGCTCAGTGAGCAGCTGCAGTGCAAGTTGCAGGTTGTGCCTTGGATGCACCAACCCTTTGCACAGCTGAGGGTATGGGGAATTTGAGGGAAGGCTGATCTGTCACTCAGGGACTCTGTGGCAACAAATGAAAGACAAGAAGACTCCAGACCCAAAATCACCACTGGAATAGGTGCACAGACTGTAAGGAAACAAACGCCCAAGGATTTCTTTGTTTGGGGTCCTTCCTGGGCGGCATCAGTACAAGCTGTTGTTGTGCTGCTGCACCATGATAAAAGGCTCGATGTTAACTTATGGGAACCAGACATCTGTGACTGCTACATAGAACATGGGGTTGAGCTGGTGAGGGAAACCTGTCTATCCGTGTGAGTGGAATGTGTAGAGAGTCAAGCACGGCACCCGCTGTCTCAGTGGAGTCATGTGTTGTGATGGGGCTTCGATCCCAGTGGTAACAGTCTTAGGTGGTGAGAGTGGTTCCTGGATGGTCAGACGAGAAAGTTTCTTCAACATTAGCATTATCCAGTGCATACAAAGAAACCTCATTTTCAGGCTGGGTAGAACATGTGGTATTGCTGAAAATCGGGAAATAAACTCACTTGTTTGTTAGGGTAGAAAGTCAGTTTTATTAGGTGTGAGCTATATGGGGATCCCTCCACAAATCAGGTATATCAGTTCTCAAAACTTGTAACTATTTATAGATTTTAGCAAACAAAGGAATTAGTGTTCATTGGCTAACAAGTTACATGATGTGAGAAATGGATTTGTAAGGAATTCTCAAAACTTGTCAGAAAGCTCACATGGTCTTGTACACCTGTATAAAAACACTGAGATAAGGTGTGCTGTCTTAGGAAGGCAATGGAATAGACATGACACTGTTGAGAGACATATGGAACTACAAACAAGTTTCAGCAAGTTTCAAAATATGGCTTTGCAAAAAGACCAGATATTTTAGAGAATTAGAACTGTGAAAGATGCATTGTAGCAGGACCATGTGGGGTAAAAATATAAGTGATTGGTATTAGAACTATTAGCAGCACTGTGTGGCAAAAGCTAATAGGCTGAAAAACATTTATAAGGTATTGTAACCAGTAAATAGGTTGGCTTCTGATAGAATGGCATAGAGTTTTACATCTCTTATATCTCACCCTTCGTCAAGACTGAAAATGGAATAAAAATTTTAAAACGCCTCTCAGTTGCCCCATCTCTGAAAAGCTGGGAAAACCAACAACATAGTCCTTCGTTAATTAGTATTCTGTCTTCTACTGGTAATCGATTTCTTGCTTCTCATGCCAATTAGTCCACATTTTCTGTCTTTTTATTAACTTTTTCCCAGACAGGGAGACCCCCAGTAATTGTCTTAGTTTCTTCTTCATGTCTGGTTTTTGTAATTTATCTTTGCAGTTTATAACTTCTGCATCCCTGGTATCCAGGTCTCAACAATAAATTTCACTTCCCGGATTTGTTAATTTCCTATCCCAGGTCTGAGAGCACTGAAGCATGACAGGCCCTAAATGTTTTTCTAACCCATGGATATCACCCAGAGCTTGCTTGTTAACTGCTATCTATTTCATGGAATAAATCACCCTTCTTGTTGATTAATTTCTAACATTTTTTCCCCACTGCTGAATAGGGCTCTTTTTATAGAAATATGACTTTTTGATAACACTATCTATCCGTTTATTTATTTAGTTATTATATTTCAGAGGAGTGACTATAATGATGACAAGGACTGAAGTTTTGATGTACAGAGTATGATTTCCTCTTATTAAGAGCAGAAAAAATATTTTGCAAACATCTAAGTGAAGCCAAACATTCTTACGACTTCATATTGTGGCTTAGCCTCAGCAAACAGGCAAAATCCCAGCCAGCTGCTTGCTTATCCCTTGTCACTTCCCCAGGATGGGGCAGAAAATAAAAAGAGCAGAAATGAGAAAGCTTGAGGGCATGTATGATGACAGGCAGATTGCTTACCAGTCAGTATTGCAGGCAAAAAAAAACTTACTATGGGTAAAATAACTTAATCACTTGCCAATTAAAATAAAAACATAATCAGTAGTTGGAGTAGGGGGAAATAAGGACAAACTTTAAAATAACAACCTTTCTTACCCCGCTTCTCAGACATAGTATCACTCCTTCACTCTAGTTTCATGCTAGACCCCTTCCCCCTTCTTCAAGTGATGCAGGCAGATGAGAAATGGTGTGCTGCAGTCAGTCTGTGGTGGCCTACAGCTGGCCTGTAGGCCTCAAAGTATAAATAATTATAAAATTATAAGGGAAATATGTGATCAGTTACATAATTACCTGACTCCTACAATTCTGCCGGTAGGAGCACACCCAGGCCATTGGAGACTCAGGCTTCTATTGGCTGGCTGAGCAGGAAGTAACAGGCTCAGCCAATGAGGATTAACCTCATGGGCTCCTAAGGTATATAAGGGAGCTAGACCTGAATAAAGTGAAGTCTTGCTGCATGAACTCAGTGTGTCTTGTCACTGGTCTGTCTCCAAAATTGTGACAATTAACTACCATGAAAAAGGTAGAAAGTCCTTAATTGTATTGCATGAGGTATTTCCAGTAAGGATATGTCATTTTGGATGTAATTTTAAAACAAACTGATCATGTCTCATATGAATAGTGTGTACGATGTCAAATTGAGGCTCTTGCGGACAGAGATAAATGGGAGCATAGAAACCTTGCTTTATAAGAGAAAAATAAATGTTGGTTTTCTATAAATATGTGATCTCTTTAAATATTAAAAACAGGAGAAACATTTCTATCAGCTAAAAGCTGAGCTTTTCAAACATTTGAACAAGTAGTTACAGTAGGGACAATTTTTTTTTTTTTGGTCACTGTAGACAGAAATGTCTAAGGCTTGTTAAACCCATCTGTTTTTAAAATGGGACTCAGTTCAGTGTTACATATGACCTGAACTGAATGTTAGGGATGTGAACCTAAAGACTCAGGATTTTCTTATAATTCTTGTGTTTGTTCACATTGTCAACTTCCCTTTGAGGGGTAAGGAACCAATTTGTGAAGTTCAAATGACTTAAATTTCTCACATTAAATTTCTAAATTTATTCACTAAATTCTGAAAATATTTGGAATGAAATATTGGTAAAAAAAAATTCATTGCGTACTTGTCTTTGTTTAAGACAATTTACAGGGTGGAGCCTGGGAAGCAAGCTCCCTCCCCTTTAGTTTAAATAATTTACACCAATTTAACCCTTTCATCAATAAGGAGAAATGAATGTAAGAAGAAGTAAGTGAAAAAATAACTGTTTACTAAAAAAAAAAACCAAACCAACAACAACTAAGATAACAATAATAAGCACTAGATATTAATGTGCTGAATCCTGTGGACTCCGTGGGACCAAAACAATACGGTGGATTGTCCTTTAAAAGAGAGGGATCTGCCAAGAAAGGCAGGAATCTTCCTTGAATGGAGAAGATGACCCCCTGACCCCCTCCCTGCAAATTTTTATAACTCTGAAATTATGGGGCTGTCAGGCAAAGATAGGGGAAAATAAATGACAGCAGTTCTTTACTAGAATACACACACACACACACACACTTATAACAACAGGAACAACAACAGCAACATCAACAACACAAAAAAGAAGAAAACTCAATAAGAGCCTTTTCCCGCCCTTTGGTGTAGTTACTACCACAACTGGCATGGAGTGCTGATGGCTCGTGTTGAGGCAGAGGGGCTCTAATGACTCCCCTAGGGCTTACAGGGGATGCTCGGATATAAGCCCTGAGCCTCCCAAGGGGTTTATGGCCCAGGGAAGAGAGAGAAGCTAGAGGGGCTGGAGGCTGTTCAGTTTCCCTGTGTTTTCAGGTGTCTGGTGCAGTAACCTGGTAATGGTGGCTCTAGTGAGGTTCTAGTCTACAAGCAGCTGGGAGGTGGTCTCTCCAGACAGAAAGAGAGAGGAGTTGGGGGCCCAGTCTTTTTCCCTTGGAAATACCCACGCAGATGGTGCAGGTCTCTCCTGATGAGGATGGGTGCTGCAGAGTGAGTCCTAGTCCACTGGCAGTTTACTGTAAGCAGTGGCCTCACCAATAGGCAGTCAGGAGAAAACTTGACAGCAGTGCCAGACCCCCTGGGCTGAAAAAGTCCAGCACCAGCCACCACAACCATCTCCCCTGCAAACCAGTAAAGACTGCTCCACCCCCAGCTAAGATCAACATCTGTTTGCCATTTCCATGACAACAAATGTGAAGAAAATTCCTTCAAGAAACCTAACCCCAAACACAAACAAATCCCTTGCCCAGTATGGCTACCTCTTTAGTCAACTGTGTGGCCCATGGGGCAAAGACAAGATGATGAAGAAGCCCTGTTCAGCTCAACCTTCCCCTTTGGTGTTAGTTCCTCTGCTTCTTTTTGACCAGCTGGACCCAGTTGATGTTGGTGTTGCAGTCCTGAACTGCTGCTGTGTTCCGGAGAAAGAAAATAGACTCACTGGGCATTGAAACCCATAGCCCCAGGCCCAACAGCTCCAGCTTGGTGGTACAGCTGTGTATTGTAAAACTATCTCTGAAATAGTTTTGGATTGTGAAATTTGCAGTTTCTTGGAGATCTGGCCAGGCAACTTCCCACAGACCTCAGAGAGAAATGAAAGAAGGCTTCTGCCTCATGCTGCCTTGGCCCAGAGAACCTGTCCCAGCTAACTCTCTTGGCAGCTCAGTGAGAATGGAAGAGGGCTCTGTGTGCCTGTTCCCTGTCTCTTAAAGAGAACCTGAGAATCCCCATGTCCCTGAAAACTTGGTGTCAAAACTCCAATTCCTATTTTGGTTCCCAGGTTTTAAAGGGACAGTAAAACAAACTGCGTGGATTGATGTAGAGAAAAAATGGAATAAAATACTTTTTTTTTTTGTCACCCAGGAAAATACTTTTCTATTTTTCACATAATTTATAAAAGTCATTCCATCCTCTGAATTATGGAGATTACTAAAAATCTGCTTCAAAGGAATCTGCTAATATCAATGCCAAGTTGATTTTAATGATATCAAATTTTAGCTTTCAGAATGCTGCAGGGTAAATATAATAAATAAAATTTATTAATGTATTAAATGTACATTACAGGGGAAAAACTCCAAAGACAAACACTCCTTCCATATAAGCTTGGCTCTTAAAACTACACATTGTCATACTGCAGCAATTGCTGTTAAAAATGTGATATCACTCTCACTAGAAAGCATAAGGCACATGCTGTAGTTTTAGGTTCATGTTTCCAAACTCACAAAATCTTTTCAGGGTTCTTCATCTTTTCAAGACAGTTAATTTGATAACAAACATACAGAAAAAAATAGCGGGGAGTCAGGGGAGAAGAATTACCATGTAGCAAAGGAAATGTGTGAAGTTATACTCATGGTTCTTTGCCCACTGCTGTTTTTCTCCATGTCAAAGAAAGTGTTCACTTGTATTCATCAAATGTACCATCACAGACAATATTTACAAATAGTACTGTTGTTAAACATATTCTGTGGTAATTTTGTAGCATCTGTTAAGAGTTTTAAGACTTGTCCAAGAAGTTTTTTGTCAGTTTTGTGTTACACTGAACATTTGTCCCAAATGGCAAATATGCATTTAATAATAGTTAAATAAAACTCTGTGTTGAGGACAAGTTTGAGAGATATCCCTGGGAATCCTACATTAATCCAACATGGTAGTATTTTTTCATGTCCCCCTGCAATCATGCAGATTGCTGTTGCCTTAAAACTGAAGGCTGGAGAAAAGTATCACTGGTGTTGGAGACAGGAATGCAACAAAACACATCAAGGTTCATGCACAACAGCCAACTTTTATTGAATGATCTTTTCCTTGCATGGATTTGAAGGTTTGTGCATTTATTCCCATTGGCCAAACCAGTTGCCACCCGGCCAACCAGCCAATAGCTGCTCGTGTCCCCAGTGGACTAGACCTGCTCTCCAACAGTCCACACTGGTCTAGTTACATAATCAAGGCACTTACATAATTAGTTATATTTCAGTTGTAAGATTTGGATTATAAATAATTGTGAGGCCTTCAGGCCAGCTGTTAGCTACCACAGAAAGGGATGTATAGATTTCACAAAACAAGAGTATGTAAGTGTATATATGTTTTGAGCTCAATCCAGCAGGATTTGTGGAGTAGTAATTGGAAGAATCTTCCTGAGAAGAATTAATTAGATACAAATGGGGCATGTTTAAGCTCAAAATTGAAAATATGCACTACTCTTGCATTTGGTGACAAAGGTAAGCTAGATCTTCTACAGCAGCCTGGAAGCATCAGCAACAAAATTTATTTCATTTTGTCTTGTTTTTGGTTTGAAGCTAGGTATTTTTGCCATATGCCTTTCAGTGGTAAATAAGGTCTTTTTGGTTTTCTTTTGTGATATGGTGGTCTCTCTTCAGAGCTTTTCACTGCCTCCCCTCAAATGACATTTTAAAAGTTGAGATGGTTAGCTGAGACCATGTGGATTAACTTTTCTACCTAGTTCTTCTTGGCATTGGCAGCCATCATTGTCCCAAATATATGGGCCAAATAAATTCACTTAAGGTTTGCATCTGCAAAAGGCAAGGAATCTCCTATTTCTTTTCTGGAACTATGTCTTCAAAAGAGGAGTCAACATGGTTAAACTAGGTAATAACCAAGAATTTAGGAGAGTGATACATATTTATAAAATTATATATAAAAAGAAACAACCTACAAAAACTAACCTGGAAGAATTTTTTTGATTTTGTACCTCAGAAAGGTTAGACTCCAGAACATTTCATCTTGTGTGAGACTCAAGACGTTGGATAATATATATGCTCGCAATTTTGTTAATTTTCAATTGCCATAAAACTGCAAGAAATGTATATTTGATTAAGGCATTACTTTCATAAATATATTCTCCTCACAATGTTTTTAGCAGAAATTTTTCAGCTTTGGCTGAAAATAAATGGAAAATATTTCCATGAAGTTATATTGATAATTTGTGTGACATGAGGTCAAATTAAAATCCAGTAATTTTTTTTTAAAGTAAGAATTAGTTTTCAGTAGTAACTCTTATCCTAAATCTTCTAGCCAATTTTTATGGTTTTGAGAACAAATTTCTACTATTTTAAATACAGGCTTTCCTTTTTGCTCCTTCATACAGTGTAAATGTACTTCCAAATAAAAGAAGAATTATACATCTTACAAAAATGTACACATATCTCTATTTGTAGGAAGCTCATTGCCTTTAGACACATACAGAAATCTTTTACAGACTGGCTTAGAAAGGACATCATTCATCACATCTGCTAGTCTCTTCTAAATTGTAATTACAGTAAATGTTGTTAGTTGCAATTCTTGTTAGTTACTTTCTTGGCAGTTTTGTAGGTTGGAGGGCAAAGCAATGACAGAATTATGTTTTAATTAGCATCAGTTGTCTTCTTATTAGCAATAAAAATTGAAATAATTTTTTTTAAAAGATATTCTATAATAAGGAGAGCCTGCTAATATACTTCCTTTCGCTTTACTAAAATTATTGATATGCCCTGATTTTTACACACTGATGCCAACCTTCTAATAAAGTAGTTTTCAACTTGCAAGACACTTTAGATTTTGAAAATATTAATTGTGGTTGGAAAGGGTACGTAAAGATTCTTCCCTTCTCAGGTCTCTCATTTTCTGGAAACTGTCGAAAAGATGGAGATTAATTATTTATGCCTTAAACTGCCTGTGGAAAGTTACCTGCTCAAGAACTGCTTGGTTTTGTTTTGTTTTCATTTTGATGTTTTTGGGTTTTTTGGGGTTTTTTTGGGGTTTTTTTTTTTGTTTTGTTTTGTTTTGTTTTGTTTTTTACAAGGTAACATTTACTTCACTCCTATATGGAGCAATGTCCATACAGATAAAAAAATGAGTTGTCCACCAAAGTTTTGTCAGTAATAACCTCTTTTTTGCACACACCAGTCCTTCCAAGACTGTAGCACTTTGGCAAGTTCTGTCTGTATACATCAACTATCAGGTTTTGTTTTTAAATACAGGTGAATTTCGACAACTTATTGTAATTTAGTATGACCTGACAAATAATGGATATGAAGGACCTGTTTGGTACAGGAATTGGTCACAGTCAACACAGCTTCTTGAGAGGAGAGTCCTGCTTGCCAAGCCTGATTTCCTTTTATGACAAGGTAATCCATCTAGTTCGTCAACACAAGCCGGATGATGTAATTTTTTTGGATTTCAGTAAACCTTTCCAAACTGTCTCTCACAGTATCCTCCAGAAAAAAAATGTCCAGCCTACATCTGGTTAAGCACATCATGGGATGGGTAAGCAACTGGCTCACAGGTTGGTGACATCTGGTCCAGAGTGGTTACCTGTTACTAGTGGAGTTCTTTTAGGGCTCCATCCTTGGCTCTGTGCTCTTCAGAAACTCCACTAATGACCTGGTTGCAGGACTGGAAAGGATACTAAGCAAGTTTGCAGACAGTACTAAATTGGAGGAAATGTTGACTTCCTTGAAGGCAGGGAGACCCTGCAGACACACCTCAACAAATTAGAGGACTGGGGAATTATCTTCTGTGCTCCCCTGGCATCTTCCAAGTGATTTGAAAAACCCAGCCTAGAGGTTACTTCAGAAAAAATAAAGATGTGAATAAAATAATTTTAGTGTTAATAAGGCTATCTTTGGGAGGAATGGACTCCTTAAGTAGCTTGCTAACTTATACAATTTAAGAAGTCAAACAGAAATAGTAATATGACAGTAGGGAGAAACGGGTCTTGATGGAGCCTATAGGAGTGACATACCCAATGTTATCTTAGCTCAGAAATGGACAATTGGAAAGAATCACAGACTCAGCTTTTTGTCAGAAGGAATATTCTTCTCAAAGATACACTTCTTAACTAGACTGTTCAAGTCATAAATATTAATAATTTTACTATGCTAGAAGAGAGATATAGAAATAACATGGAGATGAAAATATG
Source organism: Passer montanus (assembly GCF_014805655.1). Lineage (NCBI taxonomy): Eukaryota > Metazoa > Chordata > Aves > Passeriformes > Passeridae > Passer > Passer montanus. The sequence continues at coordinate 227,359 of NW_024366748.1, forward strand.
GAAAGGAAGAGAAAAAAAAATAAAAACACAAAAAAGAAATGTGTAAAAGAGTAAAATACACAATGAAAGCCTAAAAGAGCTAAGAAAATAGATGCAAAACAGGATTAGGTCCTCTGGGTTACATACAGTCAAGGAATTGAATTGTTTTAGGCTTCAGAAGGTCAGGGCTTTCCTTTTTCAGTTTCTGAGTTTGGGCTGTGCTTACTCATTGCTCCAGGACTAAATCATGGTGGCGAGAGCTTCTATTTTAAGTTGCAAAGCCAGCAAAAAACTTCAAAAAAATACACCATTCTTTGCTCTTTTACAACATTTTGTACTTTATTATGTTTGATTTTACTAATCCATTTAGTTATTGAAAAACAATGCCTAAGTACCTTTCTTGTGTTCTAAAATAGTAGCATTGTGAAATAAATTTTCAGAGTGGAAAGAAAAGCTTTTGCTTCACTGTTTTTAATGCGTGTTTGTATCAGAGCTCAAAGTGTACTTTGTATCAGGCTGCTTTCCAGATTGATGCTTTCCTTTTTGTAGTGCTGCTGAGGTAGGAGCAGCACAATGCCAATTTGATCACATTGCCTTTTCTGACCTGAAAGCCAGGTTGCACCTTCTAGGAATAGGTTTGAATCCTTGGTGGCATGCTAGTTTGACAAAATAGTAGTTGCTGAACTAATACTTGATATGGTTAGACAAATTGCAGGACAAGGCGTGTTAGGTATTTTTGCTTCACAGTGCTTGATTTTGGTTCTTGCTCTGATGAATAGCAATGTAGCTACCTAAACTCAAAATAAGAACAAATGTTTTTCACATCTCAGAGCCTTTGTTGTTTTGTTGGTTTTTTTGCATGGTTTTTTGTTTGTTTGTTTGTTTGTTGTTTTGTTCCCCCTCCCCCCAAACCACTGAATAGTTGCTGGAGCATGTCATGCTTTGAAGAAAAACATCTATAGTTCAATACACACTTAACACTTCCTCTCAAATCTTCAATGCTATTTTCCAGCATTATGCATTCAAAATCTTATTAAAAGAATGGGGTAACTGAAGGGTTTTGTATCAAAAATCATTATAGCTATAGCAAAATCAACATCAAACACCTTCAAATATATTGCCAGTATAAAATATGTTGTTATTCTATTAATATTAATATGAAATATATGCAATGAGAAGCTATTTATTATTAAAATAAATTCTCAGAAACTTTAATAGAGGACATTGCAGCATTTTCATGTAATTTGCACTTAGTTGTATAAAGGGATGGTATTCATAACACAAAGGACTACTTTTCTATAGCTTGATCAATGGAATTAATTTATTGCCTGCTTGATTACAAAGAAAATAATTAGAAGTACTTTGATGTAGATTAGGTGGAATGGAATTGAATGGAAAAATAACTTGACCTACTTCTAAGGTAATGGCATTTTGTTGCTGTTTTGAAGTTTATACTTCATTACAGAAGGTTTTTGAGATTTTAAGAATATGGTGCTTTGGAGGGGATGGGAGCTCTATAAAATAGCACTTCAAAAGTCTTGTACTTCATCTTGCAGTGATACCGATACGCATACCTTAATTTCTTAATTTTTATATGTTGTTAAATGGAAGTTTTATTATTTGCTAGCCTTGTGGAGAAAAGGGATGCATTGAGAATTCTTGAATATTTTTACTCCTTTTTTCCTCTCCTTGTCAGCCAAATTTTACTGAATTCCCCCTTTTCTAACAAGATTGAGCTTGGTAGAAAAATTATACTTAAATAATCTAGAATGAAATATTTAAACATCATGTTTTGAGACATAATTCCTGCACTAATCCTGGAAATCCTTTCAACATCATCAATTGTATTTTACTGTGACACAGTGGAGAGAGAAGCATTATGTTGCCTCTAAGCCACTAACTGCTCTATTTACATTTTCCATTTGTCAAATCTAGTTTACTTCTAGTTTACTTCTATGCTTCTTTACTACTGGTTTACTTCTATACTTCTACGCCTTTGGCTTTTGTTGTATGAGGGAAATCCAGCAGCACAATATTTAAAATGTGTTGTGATGGGGAAGATTTGGATTCGTAATCTTGTTTCTTGCTTGGCAAGAGAAGAATTAAGATCTAATAATTGAATGCATCATAAAAAATAATTGCAAAATACTGTTATGAAGTTTTACTTGCTAGGACTTTAAAATTTTGTTCTTTGTTTCTACACTAACACAGTTTTTATTGGCGTCTTAGGTTACAGTGTAAGATGTAACCAAAAGTATGTATTCTATCACCATCTGTTAAAACCAGGCGGGGCAGTGTTCTTTATCTCTTCCATGACCCATCCCTCATTACTCCAGAGAGCTGTCTCTGTTAATGGGCCATCAAGTCTCACTGCAGGACTCATAACATGACATCTTCTCATTGTGAGATGTTCTGCTCAGGGGGAGGAACCAAGCATTCGCATCTGGATATAATCTGAGGCTTGGAACACCAAAGGCGGCCTTATCCACTGAATTCCCAGAGGAAGACCAGACGCTTCTACACCACCACTGGACATTCAGAGGAAGACCTTCTTCTGCTTCAACAAAATCACATCTATCACTCCAAGAGGACTGCAGCTATGATTTAATTGGACTGATACCAACACCCTGACCAACATGGCGTCAGGTTGTATTGTGACCCTATCAGTGATTTTATACTATTAAATTTATTTTAATGTTCCTATTAAATTATAGTTATGACATGGAATCTTCCACTGGTTTGCTTTCATACTAATACAATTGGTATTCCTCCTATGCCTTTCCAAAGAGAAAAAAGTTGATTGAGGTAAAGGTATGATATATATTCTATGTATCTTATTTTTTAGGTATACTGAAGTTAAGATAATCTAATAAAGCATAGGGGGCTCTAAGGTATTCTTTTTCTTGTCAAGTCCTCTATAGTAGGGCTATGGCAATGGTTCTAATTTTGGAATATATCTGATAGAATAATTCTGAAAAAAAAGTGTTACCATAACTTAGGTCCTAATACCTGGCTATCTGTGATGTTTCTTCAAATCTGCACTCATGTAAATACAACTTAAATAAAGAACAAGAATCTCAACATCTGTAAAAAAGTTATACTGCCCTTTGCCTTCTAAAGAATGTAAATACCCTTTGCTCTTTTCAAAGCTGAAATAAAAATAAAGCCTTTATCCCAATGCCAAGTAATTTGAACTTGAGGCACTTGCTGTTTAAATTCTTCAAAATAAATTTCCAGTTGAATCCACCAGAATGAAGATTTGCTACACCTTTTGTGATCAAAATATTTTTCTTCTTTCATTCAATTTTTAACTAATCTGAAATCCTTTACTGGTTGACAGTTCTGAACTATACACCTAGATTTTCCACTGGTGAATTTTGGGTGGATGCCAATAGGTCTCATACATTTTTTCATGTATTCCCTTGCTAACTCTGGGCTAAATTTACATTTCAAATGAGAAGAAGCCATATAAACCTCCCACAGATCTGTTTGTTGTAACAACAGTAACCCAAACCCATCAAATTTTATTTTTCAATGAAAGATATCATAAAGAAACTAAAAAAAAAAGTAGTTCCTGTCTACTAAATTAAATGGTGCTTTTCAGAGAGAAATAGGAAAGGGAATCTTTTATTTTCCTTCAATACTTTCTCAGCCATGTGATCAAAATATATCAGGAACTGGTTAATAAAGCAAAGGTGCTTTCTTTAGCTTGTACCAGTGAGCTTTAGGACTCACAAAGTTGTATTTTTCAGGACCTGAAAATGGACTGCTGGCTCTTTACTGAGAAGATTGTTGTGGTTGACACAATTATTTAAGATAATCTTTTATCCTAATGCTAGGGCCTGTAAACTGTTTCCCTTTTCTCTTCAAATGTGCTGTGTTTAATAAGCAACTTTTTCAGCAAAAGTGCATCTTTAAAAATAATGGGAATGGAGTGCAACAGAAGACTTCCTGGACAAGCTGAGGGTAAACATATTTAGCAGTGAAAACAAGGATGATGAGTGATTGATAGAATAATTGCCAAACTTGCATGCAATTGAGGATGCTAGGGTCAGTAGGCTAGCTCTTTTGGAAAAATATTGAAGGATTTTGCCTTGCTTCTATAGGGAATTTGGAAAAAAAATAGAAGGGAAAAAAAGAGAAAGGTCCAGGAAGCAGCATAAGTGTTTTGTCTCATGATATTTCTTTACAGTAACAGTGATGTCAGAGCTAATATCTTCTCATGTGTGGACTAGTTATTTGTTATTAATACTCATTCATAACAGCATACAAATGCCACTAAATTATGGAAAACATTATTTCTTATATCCTTGGCAATGTTTCAGAAGCATTTAAAGGCTCCTGATGGGATAAAGGTTTTGCAGTCATACCTCATCATTGTGAGTCAAAACCTGCCCTTGAGAAGTGTTAGCAGACCCTCAGGTCTCTTCTGTCCCAATACAGTGCCCTGGCAAAACTGCCTCTAATTATAATGCACAGAAGTAATATTGCAGTCAATGAAACTTAAATAGAATTAGTATAATTCACAGCATTGAAGAGATTGGATTCTCAGTTTATAAGAACAGAGAAGACAATGAGAATTTTAAAATATAATTATTTAGCTTTGCCAGGATTAGAATGACCTTGACTCTCAGCCAAGAACATTCCAATTGAGCTAACACCAGGAAACACATCTAATGTTGAGATCGTCTTTGTAATATGATAACAATTTAATTTAATTTGTGAAGGTCATCCAAACTTGTATTAAGGACAGTATTAGTGTACAGTATGTTCACATATTTTAATGTCACAGTGTAAAAGACATGAAAAGGAGTCCAAGAACCAGGATACAACTACTCTAAGAAAATGTTACAAAATGATGCAATACTATTTCTTAAAAAATATTATAATGAAATGTCAGAGTTCATAGATGTTATTTTAACTTTAAAGTCTAGTTTTGAATTTCTTCATTTAACTCCATTTATTTTACACACTATATACAGCTGTTCAAACTCATAATACATTTCAAATCAGAAACCATTATGAGAAGTCAGTCAAGACATTCTCAGACTGCTCATAGTAGTCATATTTGGCTTATTGGAAACTAGGGAAACTGCATAGGATTTATTTGGAATAAAAGTGCAAAAGAAGCAGTCCTTTGTTAAATTTCAATTTTGACCTATCTCATTATGCAATCATGTCTTCAGATTGTGCAGACTGGGATCAAGGAGATGACAAGTGCTAGGAAAGGCACCTTTTTTGTACAGTTCTACCACAATGCACATATGAAAACATGGCTTTAGCTTAAATTTACCAAAGAGGTGGCTGTGCTATGGCGCTTGGCTGTGAACTGGAGTGACAGAAGTGTAGGTGTATTTCTCTCTGCCTCTTTGCATGGCTGACTAAGGTGATTTCTTTGACTGCTTCTGCTACATATACCCATGGATGCCCCTCAAATCCTGTGGATAGGTGGAAAGACCTATTACAATCTTCCTAATCTGTGTGAAATATTTTTCAACAAAATTGTAATTTATGGAATGTAACAGAATTGCTTGGGAAAAAAGGAGCAGAGGTAGCAGCAGATTTAACAAATCAAAGGTTGTGCTACAGATAGCTTTCTTATTTTCCAGGATTATAAACAGAGCAGGAAAGCTTTCCTTTCAATAGCTTTCTTTGAACTCATTCAGATAATATATGTATTGGAAAGCTGAGAGAAGGAGAAATTAGGGACAAAAATGAAATTTCAGCTTTATCTAAGAGGTCACCATAACCTTTGTCTTCCCATCTTCCAAATCTTTCAGTCTTGAGAGTTAAGAGGAAAGATTTACTTGGATGAATTAGGTAGTAATTATAGATATATAATTAATTATAATAGAAGAGTCTTTTTGCCACTCTTCTCACTCTCTTTGAGTTGAATATATAAATATATTTCTTAGGGATGGGAAGCAACTGCCTTTTTTAGATGACCTTGATGAAGAAGAGGTGAACTAGAAGGTCCTCAAAGACTTTACAAATCAGAGAAGATTTTAATGCCAGTTGTGGAAGCAGGATTTGGAGAATACTAGCAAGTCAACTTGTGGAATGAGGGAGAAGTATGCTTTGCTTTCAAGGGACTTAGACAAACCACATGCCTTTAGAAGTAGTTTTTGTTTTCTAAAAAATCAATCTTTCTAAATATTGTAGTTGAAGTATGATTTTTTTCCCCCTTCTTTTGTATTGTTTTTGGTTTTGTTTGTTTTTGTTTTTGTTTTTGTTTTTTAGAGCTAATTTGGATTTTACAATGACAACAATTTAGGACTAATTCTAATAAAAGGGGCTGTGCAATGAAGAAATAATTTCAGGGAGTTGAAAATCAGTTGATAATCTATTGATAATCATATTGAATTGCATGTTCATCTTCTTTCTTGGACTCTATATCAGTCTGTGCCACTGTGCCATTTCTGAAAGACAAAGTGTTTGTAGTACTTATTACAGGAAACCCAGTACAAGTCATTTTAAATGACTGGTATTAAACAGTAATAAAACCACTGAATCTGTTTTCTTGAGCTCTTTTTTGGATAAACTTTACAGGTCAATAAAGTTCAAGCCTACCTTTCCTACCTTGATGTTTTTGTTTTCAAAGTCTTGTAATTGCAGATACTGAAATTATTTCTACATGGCAGTGTACAGGTCTAGTGATTCACTGAAGAATTGGTAGCTGAATTATCTGTAAAGGCCACCGCTCATGCTATCACAACTTCCTTAATTTTGAAAGTTATAGGAAAAAAAATTGTCTTCTGGCTGTTAAGTGTATACACTTACTAGAGTGACTGTTGCAAGTTGTCCTGGTTCTAGACAAGACAGAGCTAATTTTTTTCAATATCCAAAATGGAGCATGGCCAGGACCATGGAGATTACTTTGTTTCATTTCATGTCATTGCTGGGAGCAGGTGAAAGGGATTCTCTTGTCTCTTCCAGGGAGGAGGGCTTCCTTCCTGTCAAGAAAACAAGGTAGGGGAAGCCATCTAATATTTGTTTATTGTTGTGGATGTTCTATGTAAATTGTTTCTTTATCGTACACCTTTAGTTAGTAATATTGTTGTGTTATGGTTAATTTCCTTACCTCATTGCTGTTTCCAGTAAATTATTTTGATCTCAAACTATGCTCTTTACCTTTTGTGCCTCCAATGGAAGGGGGAGAGGAGAATGAGTGGTGGCGTGGTTTTAATGGGAAAACTAAATTAGAGAATAACATTCCTAAACCATAACACAAGTCAAATCACATATTAATAATTTTCAGTTTTCAGATTGTATTTTCCTCCTAAATACTCACTGCAATATCTTTCTATTCTGTGCATTCCTTTAGGCATTTCATTCTGATGTTTCAAGCCCCATCAAATCTCAATTATAAATATACTGCTAGTATAAGAAGATTTTCATTAAAATATAATCTACCATCTTTTAGCAAGTCTGAACCCTCATGTTAGAAAATAATGAAGTTTTATAACTTACTCTTCATGGTAAATTTCATAGTATTTTTAAGCAGCAAGAATGTTTTCGATTTAAAGGTTAAGGTTAGGGTTTTTTTTTTTTTTAGTCTTTTTCTATTTCCCCTTACTCAACAGAAAATCCTGTATGGATATCAATAGCATGCCTTTTGTGCTCATAGTTTGCAGTAATGGGAGCAAACTATTTTTGCAGTAATGGGAGCCTCAACTTTGTTCAGTAGAAACCTTGTAAATTAAAAAAATGGCAATCTGAATGAACTACTATGAATCAAGGTGATAGCTGTGAGCATAGACTTGTCAGTGAGTTCTGCAGACAGCATGTGGCAGCTTCCCACTTTATCTTCTGATAGATCAGGGTATATATGCTGCTTTTTTTTTACATTTTAAATCACATTTGAATTTCATAATACTTGGTGACTCTTTATGGAGATAATCAGCACACAGGCTACATATGTTAGAGAGTTACAGGGCATGAGACTTCTAGAAAGAAAAAAACAAAACACTTCCTTTTCCTGCTATGGCAAAAACTATTCAGTCTCAGGAACTTCTTTCATTTAACATGTAACATAGCAAGATGTAGCGTATCTGGGTAAGAGAGGGGTTGTATGTTTTTTCTTTTTTTCTTTTTCTTTTTTTTTAGTAGAAGATTGTCTCAGTGAACAAATGGTTGTGAGTTTTCTGAGCAAATTAATACTTGTGAGACAGGTCATCCATCAGCAAACTGGTTGTGAAGAAATCTTTTATGTGAATTTTCCTTCTGTAACTTCATATTTTTGAAAATGTCTCAGCAAAGGTAACTGATTTAGACTTGGACTAGCAGTCACTCACTTTGCATATTCAAAGACTGCACACACATAGGTACTGATAACAAGTTTTCAGTAGCTTCAGGGAAACATTAAACTTTTGTCCTTTTAAGTAACACATGTTTTTCCAAATAGCAAAGTACCTTTAGTACTTCAGTATCTTGAACTCTAATAAATATTAATCATACCAAAATGGAACTTTAGCCTATTCTTTCTAGTTAGCAGTCTCATAAGAATGTTTGATAATTGCTATATGAAAAAAATTTCAATTTGCAAAAATATTCTGTCATTAATAATGTTTGGCCTGAATGAAGGGCAGCAGTTGCAGATTACTTCAAATGCTTAGCCAATTACAAATCCAGTACTTGTATTAAGATGGAAAAAGAGAAGGAATTACTTGGAAACCATATCATAATCTCTAATCTCAATAGGATGCATATTTTAGAACAATTATGAAGGAAGCTTGGAAAACAAAAGAAAAGAAAATTCAGGACAAGATTAACTATTGCAAATTACTACATATGTGGTGAACAAACTTGCTTCACTCAAAATGTCTCATCATCTATAGACAAAATTCTGGGAGAAAAAAATTAAATTAGACTGCTTTAGCATTTTTGTGATGCACCTGGTATTCAGTACCACACAAACTGAAACTGTCAGGGAGGATGAGGAATAATGAAAGATTAATAAAGATCCTGTGCTGGTTAATGGTGCTGAGTGTCAGATGCCGACTTGTCTGGCATGAGATTATAAATGGTAAACCTAAAGAAAGAGATTTGCAGACATTCTTGCTTCACAGTTTTGTTAATGATCTTGGCATTTAAAAATATACACATCCTAAGTAAATTAGCTGTTAGTACAAGGAACAAATGTGAATAACTTTGAAGATTGTTGTAAAGGAAATGGGTTAATATACAATATGATAAAGCTGTTTTATTAGAAAATAGCAGTAAGTGTATCTGCTGTAGTCTTGGTTTCAGAAAGAATTGTGGGAGTACATTCCCCTTGCACCCCAGGGCACACTATGATTATTCATGACAAGAGCAACTAAGAAAATAAAGAAGATTTCTCTCAGTTTGTGAGGATTATAAAAAAATTATTGGGACATACATTAAAGACACATATTTAAACTAGAGGATATTATTAGCAGAAGAAGAAATAAGCAAACTGATTACTAACACATTGAATTTTAAAATACAAGGAAATTCTAACTCCTTGTACGACAATTCAGTTAACTCCTAATTGGAGTGATTGCTTTCGAAATTCAACTCAGCAAGATTATGAAGGGAATTCTACACGGCAGTCATTGCAAAAGAATAAGATTGGGCTACAAAATGGGAAAGCATTTTTTAGTATTATGCTCTTAATTGTGTCAAAAATAAGTGGTATTCTCAGTGTATTATGTAATGTATTTTCAGGTTTCAGCATAATTTGGATTAGTGATGAAGGAAGATAAATGACTGATAAGAACTCACACCTTAAGAAAGTGTTATTGAGTTTTATGTATGCTTTAATTTTTACTTTCATTTTGCTTAACTTGCCTGAATAATTTTTCTGATTGAACCATATCCTTTTTGATACAAACAACCTGTGACTGTTCTGTCCCTCAGTAGGGGGCTAGGTATGTCCCTGGTGGGCAGGAGCAAATAATGAGAGTTGATTCACCTTTGACCCTTCAACACCATTACATGCAAAATTGGGCACATTGTTCTAGTGTTTGTTGCCTTGCTGTGACTGTTCACTTTGATGACACTAACACATCTTTGTCATTCTGGTGTTATCTTGCTGTGATTCTCACAGCAGAGTAGTTGAAAGAAGGTTTGCCAGGTGTGAGAAGAAGAACACAGTGATTATGTGTGTGATTATGATTAGATTAGGTTTAATACAGTATCTAAATGTTGCCAATGCAATATATAACAACTCTATGAGCTATTATGATGGATTATGATCACAAGGTTGTGGTCCCTCCTGTTGAATCACAACCTTCAGTGTGACCCCTTGCCTTTTAAAACTTCTCAGAGAAGTCTAGGTGCAGCTAGGTCCATCTAGTTTCAGATTTAATAAACAGTTTATGACTGAAGGGTTATAATATAGACAGGTTCATCTAGAAACCTACAGGTTTACAGTCTTTGGTGATGCAGAATTCCCAATAACAAAGCAGCAAAGCACCAATGAAACTATTGCAGGATTTTGTTCCTATGTTTGCCTGAATCTTAGCAATTTTTTCACACTTATCCAAAAGTGAGTATTCCTCATCTTGAGGTGGGATGTACTCTGCAGGATCACTTGTAAACTGCTTGCAGCCTCAGGATTCCAGTTTGCCCAGCTGGCCTAGTTTCCAGCAACATTTTATGCCCTTTTATAGGCCCATGTACACCAAAGTCAATCACAAATACCTCTGCTCCCCCATCTCTGGACTGTATTAATTATGGAGGATTCAGCCAGTTCTTCCTGTAATATCTACCTGGTGTTCTTATATTAAGACAAACCACACTACCTATTAGAGACAGAAAAAAGGGAGAAGGATGCATGCATGGTGGAGGGGGAGGACATACCTAAGACCTGACTATAGCTCATTTCTTTGTTTCTATTTGACCATTTTTGGGAATTTTGAGAACAAATGTATAATGTTATTGTCCTATGAACTATCTATATCTGAAGGTTTGTGTCAAAATAACTGAAAGTAGTATAAAGTATATATTGAGTTAATTTAGTTCTTGACAAAACACAACTCAAACTAAAATATTCATAATATTTGTATTTTCTAGCTTGCCACTTCAATCAGTAGCCATCATAAATGGAAAAGATAGTAATGCCAAACTGCTTTGAAATAATTCACTTGGTGTCCTACAATCAGATCCATAAGCAGATATAAGAAAAAAACTATCAGGGAGATTTTAGAAGGAAAAAAATATTTAGTCTGTACTCGGGAATTTTTTTCTTTTTGAATTATATGTCTGAAACCACTGAAACTACTGTCATTGTAATGACCAAGGTAATCTGTTTGCTTGATTAAGTTTATGTTCACTAAAGAAATAGAAGTTCATAAGTTCATTAATGTAGCAAAAGTAATGTTCTCTTCAAACTCTTCATGAATTCCACTACACTGAAGGCATAGTGTCGACTTAACATATAGATATTACTCCATTTTCTGTAATAATTTTAGAGAAATTTGAGCCATATCCAGATGGCTTTTGAAGATTTCCAGGGCCATTGTTCAGTCACCCTCTCAGTATAAAAATATTTCCTTTTATTCAGAGGGAAACTCCGGTATTTCTGTAGGTCCTGTCACTGGACAGCATGTAAAAGAGTCTGACTCTGTCCTTTTTGTATCCTTCCTTTAGGGATCTTGATAAGACCCCTCTGCGTGTCCTCTATTTCAAACGGAACAGTTCAAGTTCTCTCAGCCTTTCCTCATAGGAAAGACACTCCAGTCCCTTAGTCATCTTCATGGCCCTTCACTTGACTGTGTCCAGTACATCCATGTCTGTCTTGTAATGGGGAGCTCAGAACTGAATACAGTACTTCAGAGTTGGCATCAGCAGTGTAAACAGAAGAGAAGAAAAACTCCCTCAAATTGCTGTAAATACAGAGCAAGGTGTCAATTAGCCTTCTTTGTTCTAAAGACACATTGTGTTCTGTTTTATGTGGATGTGGCACCTGGGGATGTGGTTTAATGCTGAACAAGGTGATGCTAGATTGAGGGTCAGACTCAATGATCTTAGAGAATTTTTTCCAGCCTTAATGACTCTTTGATTCTATGCTCACCACCATCCTCAGGTCCTTTTCCACCCAGAAGCTTTTAGTTGTTTCTTCCCAGGTTGAAGGACTTGGCACTTCCACTTGCTGAACTTGAAATTCCTGTACTTTCCATCAGCTTGTCAAAGTGCCTTTAGAAAGCATTGTCACCCTTTGATGTATCAGTATCATCATGGTATCAATATTAAAATGTAAAATAAATATTTATGCTGATTTTATGTTATTTAGGAATAGCTTGTTCTATTGTAAAATAGTAATCTCTTAACTCACCTACAAGAGGGCTTTAAAAATTATATTAATAAAAATTTTCAAAATTATTGTAAAGGTTTGAGAAGTCAGTCCATCTTGTTGTTTATAGCTTTATAGGCTGTTGTCAAGATGAAAAATGAATTGATCTGTTACTTTGATGTCAAGGGATGATAAATTTAGAAGTAATTCTAATAACAACAGAATGGAATCATGGGAGGTTTATAGTTTAGAATGATCTTCTGTCTTCTTCTTAAGGAGTCTTCTTTAGTGCAGATTTTGACTTATATCAAATGCATTGAGCATATTCTTCCATTCTAGTATGCTGTGAGTGAAATAAATTTATTTTTGATGCAGTAACACAAGTTTTCACCTATGGAAATAATAATTATTAGAATAATAAGAAAACAAACAGTATTTTCTGAAAGATGCCTATTTCTACAAATCTTTAGAGATCCCTTCTTTCTTCCTTTCTTTGCAGCACTTTTAATAATACAAATACTTTACTGAAAGCTATTTTTCTTCCACTCAGTAATGTGTGATAAGTGCTAAGAAACAGTGGACAGTGTAGGAAGCATCTCTTTTTCTCTGGTGCTGCTTTTAAACTACCTTAAAAATGCCCTAAGTCCACAAAAAGGTCCAAAACCCACAAATGATGACTTCAAAGGCAAATTTAACCATGATGATGGTTATGATTATCATAAAACTTGATACCTAATGTGCATATTTAAATTCCACTGGGTATTCCATTGGAGCCTAAATATATTTGGAAGTCTGCCCTCAAGACTGTGTATATCAGCTCACGATATGCTGTAAAATTTTTTTAATTTGGAAGAGCCTAAACATGAAGGTAAATTTAAAAGATTATATACTGCTTGTTGCCTCTTAGTTGTATGGATCATAAAGAGTACCAATATACTGTATTTATAGAAGTATTCTTTATACCCAGCAGAGTTTCACATCAGAAGCACCCTCACTGTGAACCTTACTATATCATTGAAAACCTGAACCTGAATATAGAATTGTAATATAAAGTCCCTAAACTTATTTGAGAAATATTTGTTTTAATTTAAGAATTAACTCTTAATTATTTTGTGGGTGCCTGATAAAGGATCTTAAAGCTGGTTTATAAGACTTAATAAATAGAAATTTAGCTATCAAAGGCTACAAGGGGTTTGGTGAACAATCTATATTAAATTTTCAAGTTGGAGTGGAATTCTTGCAAAACTATTTTTCATTTTCTGCCTTTTATTTGGACTCAAAATTATGATTGCTCTAAAACCTACAAACACCTCTCTTGGAGGCCCAATCACTATTACCTTGGTGATTACCTTTCAGTTTTCAGAGTCCTGCTGTTTCCATACTCTGAATGTATTTTTTTTCCTGGCAAATAAACCTACTGTTCACTAAAAGATTCCATACTGTTGTTCTGTTTGCATACAATTTTCCTTATTGACTCACATTGATCTGTTTGGTTTGCATAATTGACTGAATTGCTTCAGAGGTTTACATTTTTTTTTTTTTCTGAAGTTATACATGTTTTTAGACTTATGTATGAAAATAACTATTCTTACTATTTTTCTGATAGTGGCACTCTGTGGTTGTAAGATTGAAAGATGATAAGAGAAAGGCATAACGAATAGCAGAACCAGATTCTGAATGGCAAATTGTAAAGATAGCATGGAATCAACATAGAGAAATAAGCTAAAATCATGGGAGTGTTTCAGTGGGAGAAGATTTGAGTAGTGATAGTGAACACTGTATTAAAGGTATACCAATACCTTTGAGGGAAAACCCCTACAATTTTCAGGAGTGTGTGAACACATAGTTATATACACATATGTGAAAAAACACAGCTCTATTCAGCACTCATAAAATTTTGTTTAGATAACTGCTTCCAGGTGTGGGAAAGATTATAGCATTTAATGTTCCACTGTCATTTGATAGCCATAACTTTAGGTGTCATGTCAGGGCTCAAATGTCTTCTGTTCCTTAGGTGTATTTTATCTATTCAGAGCTGAATTTGTTTTCTCTTTTGCAGGATGATAGTTTCCTACATCTTTCATAAGTGTGAGAACTCTAACAATATGTAGTGTTTTTTCCCAGCACTGAGGAGTCCAGTTTATGTTCACATTTTTGTCTCCAATACTCATCTTTTTCATAACCTTCAGTTTATTCAGTTTTCAAAATTCTACGCTGTTTTCAACAGCAGTTCTTATTTTTCATTCCCAGTAGTTTTCATTTATCAGCTTTGTAATCTCACCCTGTAAATTTTCCTGTTGAAGACTAAATTTTTTGGCCTTTATTTCAAACCTCCTTTCAATTAGTTGTCTAGCTTGTGTTGGGTCTGGGATCCTCAAAGAGACAAGAGCAGTTGTTAGTTGTAGTAAAGTTGTTTATGGTATGAATACATCAGTCTCGAAGGTAGCGTTCAAGGTATTAAAGTCCATGTTAATGTATTAAAGTCTGTGTTAAAAACTTTTTGTCATAGAGTCTCAAGAAAAAGCTGCAGCTGCAACAGCTGCTCTGTCATAGAGTCCCAGGTTGTGTGCAGCAGTAACAGTTGTTCTCTGGTATAGAGTCTGATGTTCTAGGCAGCAGCAGAAGGAACTTCTGGCACAGAGTCCCCGAGCTCCATGTAGGAACAGCAGCAGCAGCAGCAGCAATTGTTCCTTGGCATAGTCCCATGTTCTGAACAGTAGCAGTAGGAACTACAGCTTTCTATTCTTCTTTCTTATTTTCTTTATCTTGTTGTTCTTCTTCAATCTTCTTGTTGATTTTTGTTACATCTCATTACAGCATATTTTATTCATGAAACAGCTAATTAGCTAAAAACATAATTACAAAACATTCTTTCTAAACTAATCTAAACTTAATTTTAATGTATGAAAGCAGTACGAAAGTAGTGTCAGTTCTCACCTAAAAACTATGCATATATTATTAATTTATGTAAATATACTGTTTTCTTACTTAAAATTTACATATATGTTTATTTATTTACATGAATGGTTTTATCTATGTACACCTATAGTTCTATTTGTTTTAGAGTTGTAAGCAAAGTTTTGCAATGTCTTTGTTATGTCTGCGCTGTTACTGAACTTTAAACTAGGCCTTAGGGCCTTTACTAGCTAACACAGTTTCTTGAGGTACTTAAAATGTATTTCAACTTACTTAAAACTATAACTTATGCTTCCACTTACTTAAACTTATATTTCTTCTTTATATCTATGTGGCTTAATGCATCTTAATTTCTCTAAAGGCTTTAATTCAACCTCTGCATTCATCTCTCTCTCTGAGGAACTGAGAGAGGCTTGCATTCCAACACTTAGTTAATAATCTTTGGCACAAATATTCTGTCTTTAGAATTAAATTTTCAATATACATTTTTCTAACTCACTTTCCTACAATTAGCTGACATTTGGGAAACATTCCACTTGTGAAACTATATATACAATCTCTTTCCTAATATGCTGTCTCTTAACAGGTCATAAAAAATACAGTTCTGAATAATTTTCTCCTTCTTTTGCAATTTATTTTTCCTTGTTCTAACTTTGTTTTAATTGAAAGGATAAAAATTCATTGTGTGAGTCTTTGTCAGCTAGTGGCATGCATTCTAAAATCAGAAGCAGTGAGACAACAGCTACCTTTGAAAGAAATGATAAATGCATTCTCCTACATGACTAAAAATTGAGGACTTGTCTAAAAGAGAGGTTTTACCCTCAAGTGGAACACTAACATTTTTAAAAAGGTATTTGATAGATGTGGCCCAGCAATTCTGACTTCATTTTCTTCCTTCCAATTTCATTCATGGAATGTAAATTTTACGTTATTCAATAGTATTCTTTAGGAAAGTCCGTATTTTACACCAAAAGCTTTTTAAATTATTATAGTGCTTTACAAATCACATACCTATTCACAAATCCATTTAGTTATGGACTGTGCAGCTCAATTGACCTATGATGTGACTGATAAACCCTAATTCCTTATTTCCTCTGATTAAGCTTGGATGATGTAAACATCTGCTGACACATTCAGTGACCTGTCAGAATTGGCCTGACTCCCAGAAAGTCCCATTAACTCATTCCTTTAATAGCTTTGTATCGTGTGCTTTTACTGGAATAGCAATCATAAAAGGAGTTCAAAAGTATTCAGTTCATATGTGCAAAATCATAAGGATTTCTCAAATTGACACCACCACTCATTCTTTCAAAGTACAGATTCATGTATCAAATGTCAATATTATTTTATTTCCAAGTCAAAGTGGGGGTATTTTATGCCCAAACTCAAAAGTCAGCTTGTACAGAAAAAAATGAAATGCTTTTTAATGCTACAGTGTGTTGTCTGCATTAGTTCTTATCTGTTCTGGGAGGATATGCAGATGGTATTTAGAGCCAAGTAACTGTAGACATAAAACCTTACAGACAGACAGCTGTATCCTGCATTTAAAGACACTGACTGGGGCATAACCTTATGTACTGTAGTTAGAGTTCTAACACATTAGCTTTTTGTACTTCATTGTACATTTAAACATAAAGGAATGGCAGTTTGATGTGATATTTTGTCATTTCCCACACTTGCAATGTCGTTTCTGCCCATTTGCTTGTTCCAACACATGGCAGAAAAAAGATACAGGATATTTTTCTTTGGTATCTATCTTTCATC
This sequence comes from Passer montanus, assembly GCF_014805655.1. NCBI lineage: Eukaryota > Metazoa > Chordata > Aves > Passeriformes > Passeridae > Passer > Passer montanus. Next base: position 244,274 of record NW_024366748.1, read on the forward strand.
CCTTCAGTAATTATTGAAACCACTGGCTAACTTCTATCAGTTGAAGAGGAGAATGACTTCATAGGCACAGCAGCTGTTCAGGGAGAGACACTCTCCAAATTCCCTTACTAAAAAGCATATGAAATTGAAATGTGTGATTTTCATCAGGCTTTATGATTCCAGGAAGCATGGTTGGCTCATGTGTGTCAACTGGAAACCGGACAAAAAAGTATGCTGCCTCTTTACCCTGCAAAAAATTGCATGTTTTCAACAAAGACTGGGGACAGGTATTGATGGGTACTGAGAAGATACTGTCAGTTAGGTACTGACAAGTCTCCTGGTAGCTGAGTTACAGAGGAAAGCAAAGTCTTGCATTTAGGAAGAATATCTTAAGGAAAGTTGAATTTCAAATAGAAGGAGCTGTAAGTTAAACTAGCTTCATATCTGAAACATAGCAATATCTTATTATCCAATATTGGAATCTCTGGGGGTTTGTACTAAAATGAACATTGTGTCAAGCTGAAACTACCTACCTCTAAGCAGCAGGCCTCTCATTTTTGGATTCTGAAATACTACAGAAAAAGGATATTTTTTCCTTCATACAAGATTCCTTTCATGTCCGTATTGATAATAATAGGAACTAAAATAATGAAAAGAAAGCTTTGAAATTCAAAAACCTTATCCTGAATATTTGATTGGCTTCGTGGACAAAGAAATTGACAGATTAAGGATAGGTGAGTGGTTGGAAAAATTGTTTAAATTTTTAATTTTTTCAGTGATTTATGGCAGAAAAGCAAACAAAACTATTTTTCTGTTTGAGGCCAGTGAAAAGATCTTTTCTTTCTTTTAGTATCTGGAAAACAAGGTAGTTCAGAAAGTATCAGACACACTATTTTCAAGGACAGAAATTGAATTTTCATCTACCTTGAGTTATGTGGAAAACAGTACTCGGCAGAAGTGACATCCGGGAAATTTGAAATAGAAAGTTTTGTATTTATCTTTGACTGAATAGTCATTAATTGCTACATTTTCCCAAACAGCATCTCCACAGATGAATTGTGCATCCTGTATCTTTTCGTATTCCATTGGAGTCCTTTCATAATGACAAAGTATGAGTGTTTGCATAAGGAAAGGGAGAAAAAATAGTCAAGGGGAAGGGAAGGAAGAAGCTGACAACCTCAAAGAGCTTCTTGAAATTCACTACACCATTTGCTCAATTTACATTGATACCTACAGGGGAATCAGGCTTTATTAAAAAGTCACATTTATGGATTTCACACTAAAACAGATGCAGAGCTGTTAGTCACAGCAAGTTGATCACATGTGAATAATATTATTAAAGGTGGGATTAGGCTTGACTCAGTCATGTTTATAAGAATAAACACTATGTGTAAAATATTTATTATGAAACAATTAATGATTTCTTGCCATGACTGCTTTTTCAGAGTATGCCAATATTACTAGATTATTACTTGTAAGGAAACAAATATGAATGAGATCAATACCTGTTATAGATGTCAATCTACTTATTAAGAATTTATTAATCCTTTTAATAAAGCTATATTTCTGTATTTTCAGTTGGTTTTTACCCTATATGTATACTAAAAATCTTTACTGGCTTAAGACTGCCATCTTTTCTTTAAGAGTCAGTTCATGGATTCCTATTTTCTTTCTTTCTTGTTTATTTGTTTCTTTTATTTTGTAATGGCTGGTGTAAATGGGAAAAAATTCTATATGTAATCATAATTTTTGATGTTCCAAAATCACGTGTCTAGCCTTGGACTGTTATTATATTTCTGTATTGAATTTTGAGAAGTCCACAGACTTCAAACACTGCAATTACATAGACTGATCCTAATGTATGCTGTAACATCTTTTTTTGTTGTGACGTTGATTAAATTTAAAATACAGTTGTTTCAGAATAACCATAAAGAAAAAAAGAATTCATTTTACTGCCCTTGTTTTCACAACCATAGAACTATAGAACATAGATCTAAACAATCAAATATCACACACCTGTTCAGGGAATCCCTGCACTAAGTTCCTGTAAAAGTATCTTGTACATATTGTATATATTGATTATATTCAGCAGAATGCTTTCTTTCAGGTCTATCTAGAATTAAATATCTTTTATACAATGTTGCAATAACTATTAGTTACTGCTTTGTGATAACTAAACCCCATATAGAACTATTATATTTGAATTATTTAAATGGGGATTTTTTTCTACTTTATCAGGCACTAAAATTAGCACAAAGCTAATTTCTTTACTGTGGATGTTTGTCTTACAATGATAGGAAACTCTTGCACTTGTGTACAGTTACTGGTTACTCACACATAGTACCTTGTCATATTAGAGGCTTTCTTTGTTACACAAGTACTTATTCTTAAAAAATAACAAATTAAAATAGATTATGAATTAAATCTGAAGTCTTGAACATTAAAGTTGGAATGCACTTGAACTGCCCTATGTATTAGATAATGAAAGGGCAATAAGAAAGTAATTGCAATCAGAAACAGATAAAATTGAAATTAATGATATTCATTAGCTGGGGGATTTAGATACTTGCTGGACCATGTTACCTCAGAACTAAACCATTCACTCCTTGAACTTTCTATCCCTATGATCCCCTTAAGTTATGAAAAAGTGTTATCTAGATTTTCAAACAGGGAAATCATATGGATATTGCAATGCTTGGGTTAGTATTAAAAATTCTAATATCTTTCTGCTTAAATCTATGGTTTATATACTTGTTTGCTATACATATTTTATGAACAGAGTGATCAGAAAAATATCTCAAGAAACTGTCAATTTTTCAAAGCACTTTATTTTGAGTGTCTTTTGCTAAAATGAAGATTGTTATTTCTGTATCATCTTCTTCTATCATCATCTTCTTCTTCTATCATCATCTTCTTCTATCATCATCATCATCTTCTTCTTCTTCTTCTTCTTCTTCTTCTTCTTCTTCTTCTTCTTCTTCTTCTTCTTCTTCTTCTTCTTCTTCTTCTTCTTCTTCTTCTTCTTCTCCTCCTCCTCCTCCTCCTTCTTCTCCTTCTCCTTTGTTTCAGATACCAGAATACCAACTTGGAGAAAGAGTTTAGTTCACTACCAGTTAGGTATTCTCATTTTTGCCTCATTAATTCTGTTAGCAAGAAAAGGAATTGCAAGTCTATAGGTATAGGAAGTAATAGAAGTAGCCAAAGAAGCAAAAAAACCCAGCACTTGATGTTTGGAGGAATTTACTTCCTGTCTGGCCATGACGAAGCATTTGCCAAGAAAGTGAGTGGCACTCTAGATTCATCATTTCTTTGTGTATCTTGCCACAAAATATCACAGTATGAAATATGAAGTTTCTAATCCAAGTAACAATGTGTTATAACTAATATTTAGGAAATTGTGAAATTATTTATTTGAATTAATTTTAAATTATATTAAGTATCAACTTATTTTTTAGGTCCCAAGAAGTAAGGTTGATGGGAGATGAAATGTTAAAAGAATAAAATATTTTCTTAATACAAAGTAACCTTTCAATTATGAGCAGAGTAACATTTTTACCTAATAATGTAAATCCATGTATCAGGATTAGTTACATCTTTCCTAAAGTATTTAATAAATTCTGTCTTTCATTTTTATATTTTAGTAATATGATGAAAATGATTGATTTGTAATAATGAGGTCAATGAATCAGATTAAGTAGTAACAGGCAGCTTGAAGGCTTCATATTAAGTCACAGCAAGCAGACAAGAGATTGAGTACATCCATCATCATGTGTTTCCAAAACACTATGCCAGCAAAAATAAGTTTAATTAATTAAAAATATGTTTTCTTTTATCATACAAGATTCGTTTGAGATGTAAAAATAATAGCTTTGTCTTTCTTTTATGCCTGAAAGGTAGTGGATAATATGATCATAAGTATACTTCCACTTGTCTCAAAAATAGTTGCATATGTTCCAAATTATAAAGAAAAATAGCAGAAGAAAGTGGATAGAAAAGCTTGTTCATGAAGTGCAGGACTTGTTTGAACTAGTGCTTAGTGGTTTTTTTCCCCTCATGCAACATTCCTTAATTTTTATGTATTTGTTTGTCTATTCCAGCTAAAAACATACAGTCCTAGAAACTACAATAGATGTGAGGAAGAGTTATTTATGAAGAAAACCAAAACCAGACCACCAAAAAACCCCCAAAAAATAGAAAAAAATAAAAAAAATAAAGAGGAACCAATTTATTCTATTTAAATTAAATGTAAATTATTTTTAATTTAAAGAGTCACCAAAATCCAATAGCACCATACAAGTGTTCTCTACCTAGTGGAACTGTTGTACTTTCATCAATTGGAATTACATGTAATAAAAACATGGAAACTTATGTTGTATGTTGCAACCACTCTCCTTTCTTACAAAAAATACATACACATGATATAGTTTTAGATATTTATGCGACACACAAATATATAGAATGTTACTATTTGTCTCCATGAAAAAGAAATGCCAACATAATTTTACAAGATAATGAATAGATCAGATTTAGAGCCATATCGATAGGCATGGGTATATTAGAAAAGGGAACATATAAATCTTCACATATTAGATTTTTTAAGCTGATATATCTGTTCTTAAAGTAAAGGTGTAGTACACTTGAGCCCTCACCTAATCATTAATCTGTAGTAGAACTATCTATTGCTGTTTTCAGGTAAGAAAACTATTTCTAATGAATGACTAAGAGTGGAGCATTACAACATTTTGGTTAGATCCCGACTTGAAGAAAGTGGCAAAAAATGAGGCAAAGGAAGAGTAAAGAGGTGATTCATTTATACTGAAGCTGGATTAGAAACCAGTAATGTAAACCAGATTTTGTGATGTGCTAGTTGGAAGGAAATGCTCTGTGAAAAGGGGAATTTTTGGCTGTCAAACGGTGGTTCGCATAGAATCACAGAACAGAGGATATTGCTTGAAAATAGTGTAAGGTTTCTTTGAGCATCAAAAAGATTTTTGTACCAAAGAAACACTGGAAGAAGTAACAGTGATCTAAGAATAGGCAAAGGTTTTGTGAACTTATTTTCCCTCTGTAATAAATTATTATTATTATTATTATTATTATTATTATTATTATTATTATTATTATTATTATTATTATTATTATTATTTTGTTGCTGCTGTTGTTATCATCATCATCATCATCAATAATAATAATAATAATGATAATGATAATGATAATGATAATGATAATGATAATAATAATAATAATAATAATAATAATAACAGTAATAACTTAATTATAGTTGGAAAACATCTTCTATCCAGACATAAACAAAGTATGGACTGATCTATTTAGCGCAAGTTACACAAAAAGGATTTTGAGATTCATCCAACTCTAAAACTTGTTGGTGCTGTATGACAGGCATCATGCTATCAGAAAATAATTTTTTGGCTGACTAGTGCTGTGTAATTAAATTGAAAGGTTTTTCACAGACAATGTTAATATTTAAAGTGTTTAGCCTTAAAGTGGGCAAAACACAAGAGAATACAGGGCAAAAACTCCAGTTGTTCTGGGAAGCATGATAGAGATCTTCATATGTTATCACAAATTTTTATTAATCCTTTTAAGGTAAAGATCATCCACTAACCAAAAAGTGTTTTCTCAAATAAATTAGCCAGGTAATTACAGATGGGAAGTGCATGACAGTGGGTTTGCTGTACTTCACTGCAAGTATATAGAAGTAGTAGATACCTTACTATAATACTCTCCATGACAAGTAAATGTGTCTTTTCTCTTCAAATACTGAAAATGGTCTATGGTCTAAGCAGATATTCATGTACTCAGTTCCAAGCATATCTTGCTCAGTGACTTCAGGACCATGAAGTAAGGAACACATAGGAAAAGTTAGATTCCTGTTGTGCTAATGGGTCAGCAAGTCCAGAGGAATATTGCTTTTGGTGTTAGCTTTTGGGCATTTTACAGCAAATGTATAATGATCTTAAATTAATGATTAAAAAGAAACCATCATTGTTTTAGTAAGATGTTGGAAAATTTAGTCACTAGTGAAGCAAGGCAAATATGTTTTAATTATTCTTATGTATGGCTGGTTACACACATCCCTTGAGTATTTCCAGACATGCTTCCTAATCATTGGGAAACTTATGGAACTGTCTCTTGCTAATTCCACTTCAAATGCTTCAAAAATTAATAATCAATTAAGGTTTTACTTTAGAGACAAGCTTGCTTCCTAGTTAATTATTCTTAGCTCATAAAAATTGTGCTGACAAGTGGTTGAGTCATATCCTTTATGATCTTGCCAAAAGTCACACAGCAAGTGCAGGAAAGGTTGATATAAAGTGAAACCATATGCATTAACTCTACAATTAGATAATTCTCCAGATCAGTATTGGTATGAATGTGGTGCATTGTGAAGCAGTAGAAGTCACACTGTGAAAGGGTCTTCTACGGTCTTGAAGGTGAAGTCAAAGTCCTGCAGTGCTGCTATGGTGACATTGCCAATATCATCTAGTCAGTTATAATCTTCAGGAACTTGGATTTCTGTAAGAGCATTAAAATTTCTTAATAACACTCAGAGAAAAAAATGGCATGACTTTGTAAAGTACACCACACATAGACTGTAAGTCAGAAGACCTCAGCAATGTTAATATTGATTCTTGTGGATCATGCCTAGAAGAGGTCAGCTTGTGAGTGGCATCTGTATTGTGCTTCTTCCCAACTACAGGAATAGAAGTCTATTGCTGACAATGGTAAATGGATACTGTTATTCTAGATGTCTTCACAATTTTTACTGTGTATCTGATGATATGTATCTTTCCCCGTGTTTCCTACAAAATTCTAATCTCTACTGCCTCAACTTTTCTCTCTCTTGATTATGTAGTTGATAGCTGGATGTAATGAATATAGTACAGAGTTTAGACCAGAATGGGAAAATACACATGCAACCTACAGTATTCTTCTAGGTTTTGTGGCATAGCAAAATGAGTTGAAGGGATGTCTTTTTACTAGATGCTGATACACACTATCTTCTTGATAAAAGGATCATACAAATCTGTCCCATAGTAATCCCACTAGTTTCCCCAACAACAAAGTTGCTTTTGTCCCAGAGGAAGTAATCAGCTTGTCATGTTTCTAATTACTAATACTTGCCTTCAAGTTTCTTTCCTTTCAAATTATCCAATCAAATTTTGTATCATAGAGAAATTGTTCTCATATTTCACTTGATATAATTTCACTTTGATGTTAGAAGTTTCTATTTGAAAACATATATCTTTTGAGTTTCTTTCCATTTACGTCAAAATCCATAACAGATAAGAATGTATGTGAGCCTTAACTTTTACAGTTCCTTATGGTGATCTACTTATCTGTGTGGATTTGTATCAATATGGTTTTTTTAGAGGGATGAGGTGTTTATATTATTTATATGCCGATAAAATGCTTGTTTTCAGAAAAGTTATTTATATGTGCACTAATAAATGCATGTAATGGATTTACCAACCACTCAAAATTCAACTAGCTCACAACAAAGTTAAGGTAACCTGAGGAAGAAGTTGATTGTTCTTTATTATAGACCATTTGGCCAAGATGAAGAGGCAGATAAATTATTTTATAAGCACCTTGGAGAAGTCTCATGGTCACTGGCCTTTGTTCTTGTGGGGGACCTAAACTTACCATATGTCTGAAGGAAAATAAATACAGCAGAGAGTAAAATCTAGAGGGTTCTTGGAGTGTGTGGAATAGAACTTCCTGACACAGCTGGTGAGTAAGCCAACCAGGGGACATGGCCTGCTGGACTTCCCATTTATAAAATGAGAAGGACTTGTTATTATTGTGATTGTTGGAGACTTTCTTGGCCACATCATGAAATAGTGTTTTCAATTGTCAGAAAAGTAAGGAGGGGCATCAGCTGAATGACCACCTTAGACTTTCAGAAGATAGATTTTGGCCTGTTTTGGACCATGGTTGAGACTTTCCCTGAGGAGGCAGTCCTGAAGGGTAAAGGACTCTGGTAGGGCAGGACGTGTTTTAAATAGTAAATCTAAAAGACAGAGGAGAAGCCAATGCCCATATGCCAAAAAGATAAGATGGAGTAAGAATACTAGTCTGGCTGAACAGAGAGCTTTGGCTGGAACTCAGGACAAAAAAAAATGAGAGTTTATGACCTTTGGAAGAAGAGATAGATAACTTAGGAGGACTACAGGAATGACACGATGTTCAGCAGTGAGAAAATTTGAAGGACCAAAGTCCAACTAGAACTTAATTTTGCTACTACCATACAAAACCCTAAAATCAACCAAAACCAGCTTCTATAAATACATCAGCAACAAAAAAAGGGTTAAAGAGAATCTTCATCCTTTATTGCATGCAATGGGACAGATAGGGACAAAGGATGAGGAAAAGGCTAAGATACTTGATGCCTTCATTTCCTCAGTATTTATTGGTAAGGTTGTTCTCAGGGTACTCAGCACTCTGAATTGGAAGAGAAGGAAGAGGAGCAGAATGAAGCCCCCATAATTTAAGTGGAAGTGGACAGAAACTTGCTATTTCATATAAAGCCACACACATCACCTGACCTTACTCCCACTAGCCATTCTTTTTATGACAGCCTCAGAAGAAGTTCCCCTTGCTTGCTTGTTTCTATTCCATTCATCAGTTAATTTTCTTTTAAAATCTTTGCTAAGAGTAATAGCAATGAATTTAAGAAGAAAGAAAGATACAGAATATCAGAGCAATTTATGATACTGGATTTACTGTTTGAAGTGGAAAATATCCTCTCAGTAAAGGGAAATTACCTTACAGATTTTCATATTGGTAAAAAATTGGTAAAAAAAATCTTTTAGATGAACATTTTGGTGTAAATATAGGAAGTCTTTGTACCAAAAGTAACAGATGTTGATTCTAATACTTTCTGTTTTCCAACCATTTTTACCTTTTCTGACCTTTCTAGGGAAGATATTTCTGTTTCATTAGTTCCTCTCTCAAGATAAATAATAAAAATTTGCCTTACTTCTCTTCAATTAGAGTGTTAAGCTTCAAATTCAACAGTCAGGTTATCAGCTTAAGCAAGAATACATGAGGAGATGTAATAAGTAATTGGAATCTGAAAAACAGAAGGAAAATATTATTCCAAAATAATCACTTAGAGCCATAGTTATTTCTTATAATTTGTTGTATTTTTATTTCCTAATTCAATACATGTGGACTGAGGTGATTCATAATGCTATTGTATTCCATATCTACCTGTACCCAAAAGTTGTTATTGTATGTTTAAGACACTACAAATGAGAACCTTGTGTGTGTAAGGGATGCTATCACTGGCATTTATTGAATTGGTGATCCCAGGCAGTTTCGGAGTCTTTGCCATGTGGCATTTGCTTCACAGGCTGCTTTGCTCGCGCAAAGGTTTTTTCTTCCCTTTTTGTGTTTGCTTTTGGTTTTTTGTTTTCTTTTTCTTCAGATCAGAGAGGCTGCAGTTAGCAGTTTTGACCTGCCTTGGGACGAATTCTACAGGTGCCTGCCCACAGTTGAGGCATCGTGCTAACAGCAGCAGAACATCCCTGGCTCCAGTCTGGGTCACTATCTAGAGTGCTCAGCCAAGAAGAGAAAACACCAAGTGGCTCCAGCTCAGCTCCTTCACCTGGCCCTGGCTGCTCTGCTGTCCATGTCTGTGGGGAGGAGGTTGACTCCAGACAAGCTGTTGGACGGTCATCTGCTGCTGGAACTGCTCTGTGTGGCTCCTGCCTTCCCAAAAGGGATCTGACACTATCTCTTCCCTTTTTCTTACAGGCCTGAGGCTGTCCCTGCCCAGTGCTAACTTGGGGAGGGTATTTCTGACATTTCAGGTCTCTCTTTGTTCCTGTGGGGTTGGGGCGTGAGTTTTTAGTAGTTTGGTATCTAGGAGTAATTTTTTTTCTCTTGCCTGTCTTTCTGTTAGTAAACATTCTTTTTCAGTTATATCTACTCATATCCAGTCCTTTTTGGTGGAAAGGGATTGGTTGAATGTATAGAGGGAGGCAACTCATTCCAGAGTGTTCTTCTTCAAATTGTACTTATCTCAAATCAAGACAACATCACAAAAAAAAAAGAAAAAAAAATTTCAAAATTGATTTAACAAGCTAACAACATTACCCGTTGTTAGACTTATGCCTATGAAGTAGTGCTATGTGAGAGAGTATTACATGCTCCTACTAAAGAATATATTTCTGTAGGCCTCTTAGCAGAGTCTTCACAACATTTCCTAAATGAGACATCTTATTGCTGTATCACAATGGACTTCCAAAGAATTCTGTCTATTGCAAGGTTTCAGCCTTCAATGCCTCTCGTGCAGAAGCATTAGTTGCTTAAATAGAATGTTGTAAGCATTTCTTAAAATGTTTATTTACTCTAACTGCCTTTTTTCGACAACAGATTTAGTTTTGTATTTCAAATCAAGCTGGATAATACTGTATCTGACAATGCTACTAAGTGAAATGACCAAATGTACCATAAACCAAGTATGTGAAAGGGTATAATGTTTCAGAATCAGAACCAAGAGATTAACATTTTTATGCTAAGCTTTGTAAAATTTCACCTGCAAGCAGACACTAGGCCTGCACTATTAGGCACGAATGCTTAATTTCATAGGAGTTAGATGTAGTTTTAATAGTTCTTCAAAATTAAACATGCAGATAAATTTAGGTATAATTTCTTACTCTATCTGCATCAATGGCCAGCAAAAATTAGTGTTTCTTTTACATTAGAGAGCCTTTTATTTTGTTGATTTTTTAAAGTCCTCGTTCTTCATGAAGAAAAGCTACAGGGTACAATAACTATACATCCTTGACATGGCATGGAGCTGGATATGATTTCTGTAGGGAACGTCAGTATGTTCAACAGGCTCTCTAATTGTATTTATTTTATTTTTTATATAAGGAGAACGCCAGTTTTATTCCCACTCTTAAGTTTTTCAGGGAAGCAATTAATAGATTTTTATTTTGATACATTTTTTAAAAGCAAAAAGAAAATAGAAACCGTTGTAGCCAATCACTGTATGTTTTCTATCACTCTAGGACTGAGAAACCCATTTTTCAGGCAGAACAGGGCTTTAAAGTTATATTTTGGAGTTGTAAGGAAGAACTCTAGGTCTTTCCTCTTCAGCCTTCTGGGACTTCTCTGGCTTACCCTTGGTCCCATTCTGATGCTGAATGAAATAAAGTGAAAATGTTTTAATTTCTGTTGATTGGTACATGTCCATTTCAAAACTCTGACTTTGTTCACTGAAGCTGGTGCTTCACATGTTTTCTTTGAGGAAAAATCATTGATGTATTAAGAATAGTCTGGTGAGAACAATGACTCCCATTAATGAGTGGCATATGCATATTTGTTCCTGTTGGTTTTGATGTTACTATATTCAAAGGATTTTAACCTTTAAAATTCAGTGAGGTGCTAGAGTGGTTGCAGATATTTCCATGATAGGCCTTGAGAGTGATTTGATCACAGAAGATCAATGAGGGTAAATGCCTTAACTGTTGCCTTGTTATATTTGTGCCATTAGAAAATCAAACCTGAAATACCTAAAAAGCAGGTAACCAGAACAGTGCATATCTTGTGCTTTTCAGCCTGGTACTCTGTGCATGCTTTACAGCTATAATCTGGATATGCCAATGAATTTTCCTCTGTGTTGGTTTTGCAATGTCAGAGTGTTTTAATCTTCAAGTCTGGAGTTTTGAAAGATGGCCAGGAAGAAAAAAAGCAGGAACAAAGAGAAGGAGAAACTACTGAGTTTGTATTATCAAGTCCTTTCTATTGCTTCCCTGGCCTCTGCTTTGTGTCACTTTCAGCTGCTGAGCATTTCTTAAACAAAGAGCATTTTACACTACCACTATGTTCTTTTTTCTTCAAAAGTGAAACTGCCAAACCACACTTTGACAAAAGAGAATTTCCCTTATCAGAATACAGCAAGTCAGTGTAAGTAGGTAGTGTGAGAAGCACCTCATCTACAAGATGCTGTTAAACACAAAATTAACAGTTTGACCCTCCATTACTCTGTAAATATATATTCTTCCCTGTATGAACTGAGCTTTATTGTTCACAGATAATGAAGTCCTTGAAAATACTTTGACTTTTCTAGCTGTTTATTTTATGATAATTTCATAAAGCAAGAATGGTCATTATACAGTCTCACACAATTTAATTTTATGACAAGTAGTGGACTCAAATTTACAGAGATATAGATCAAATAATTCAAACAGTATAAATTTGAATGCTTCCTATAATCACAAAAATATTTAGTAGAATAAATACTTGGCTATGCTTTGCATATCTGTGCCTGCAGCTTGTAACTAGTACTTGGCCCTCAATCCCTTCACACACTATGCACTCCAAATCTGTGCATCTCTTGATTGTGTGGCTGTGTGCTGTGTTTACACCATAGTATATCTGCAATGATAATACCATCGTTTGTTGTAAACATTAGAAGATCATATAATATAACACTCTTTCTGTGTAGTTATGATAATTGTTTTTTGGTGTCATATGTTTCATCATTTTATGATTTTGAGTTTTGGCATAATATGCTCGTATAATCTCCATGCCTTGCATTTTTTCAAGATAAGTTCTTTTTTGTTCAAGTGCTAATGGCACTTTGGACCTAATCCAGAACTGTTGTTTCACGAGTTTGTGGTCACATTTTGGAAGTGCAGGAATAACAATAACATCTTTGTTCTACCACAACTGCCAGTTTCACTAGGTTCTAGTAGAAAAAAGTGTCTATTATTCCTCCTTTTGCTTGGTTTTGTTAGTCATAGCTCTTCAGTCTTTGTTTCGACTTTTTTTTTCACTCCCTGTTCATCTCTTCCTTCCAGCCTAATTATTGCCACATTTCTGGGAACTGAGAGGATTCAGTTATTCTAGTAATCTAGGACTTGAAAAACAACACAGTTAGAACCCATTTGCATGATGACTAATTTCCACTCTTTGTTTTAAGAGCTAAAAAATCCTTTCTACTTATACTTGTACAGAAAGGAAGAGCTCTTCCTTCTTAATGAGAACTTACAGGAAATGTATCCTGAATATGTTACCCTGATGATACTAGAAAAGGAGGATAGAAGGACCGACTTAGCTTGAATATGAGCACACTGCGGAACTAACAAATTATGAATCACCTTCATCATGCATGCAGTGTGAACTGTGACTGAAATATCTCACAGTTAAGGGGGGATAATTCTAAGATAGAGATCAATCAAACAAACGCCATCAAGAATCAAATTTGTTTGGACAGCAAGCAGATAGGGTTGACAGGTGCTGTGATGCTGGTAGTGATTCTTTTTCTTGAGTGAACAAGAGAAGAGAAAACTGCACAACTAACTGTTGTTGAAGTGCAGCTGCTTATTGACTAAATAATCAGTTTCACTATTTTCACTTGTTAGCTATATTTGAATATATTGTGAAACAATATAACAGGTTAAATTCAGTTCTGAGATTATATTCTAAACACCAGGTTTCATCTTCCATTAGTTGAAATGCATGAATACTTTTAGCATTTTGTAACAGTATCTCATGGCTTTCATCTCACTCTTTCACTAGTAGAAATTGAGATATATTGTGTACATACACCCTTCTAGATGTAGGTACAAATGTAGGATTGATAATTTGTTAATTAGAAATTATTTTCATGAAAATTCAAAGAAATTAGATGTTTGGGGAACATATCAACTCTGATAAAGGCTTTTTTTTTGGTGTGGGAGGAGTAGGCTGGTGGGTGCGGGAAAGAATTCTCATTTGCAGACAGGAATATCTAATCCAGGATCAGCTCTCCCTTTTTATGACTTTGCACTCACTATCATGAGACAAATCAGACTTGATTAAACATGCACAGTGATTAAACATACACTTATTTGTGTCTGTATAGCATGAAGTGTTACACAGTCATGTGTAAAACACTTCAGAACTATGTTGCATAAAATGGAAAAGTACACAAATGTGTATGGAAAGTTATGTTTCAACCATTTTGGTTGAAATTTATTAACATTGCCTCACACTGAAATGTCAGTTTAAGTGCAAATGTATATTTTTTTTCTTTTCTGGTCATATTCTATCTCCATACAACAATATGTCTTTTACTTTGTATAAGTTACATATCTACAGTACTTAAAATGTTACATGAAGAACTTGTTTTGTGGGGTATTTTCCATGCAGAGTAGGAGGATAGAAGAGTTTCAGCTGGATAAATCTGTAGAAATGAAGTGTGCTTTCTCTAACTCCGAGATGAACCATCTGATGTGAGCACATCCCTTTTTGTAACTCATAGCAACTAAATTTATCTTAGAATTTTGGGTTGCATTTTTGTAGTAGTTTTGGTTCACCGATTTCAGATTTCCTGGCCAATTTTCTCATTGAAGAGTATACTAATTCATCTTTCCTGTCTTCTGCAGACTTTATAGTATAAAAAATTTTGACATAGACTTAGTTTTGCTGAATGAAGTCTCAGAAATTGAGCCTTTCAGTCATGTTTCATCTCCTAATAAATAAAAAAGTGTCTGCTATGGGTCACTCATCTATATCAAGCAACAGCAACCACCTGACAACTATAGAGCATATGTCCTACCAAGTACTCTTCCAGCCACTGAGTATTTTCACTCCTTGAGATTTCTTGATCCTGTTTTAGTTTGGTAGCTCTCACTGCAATTTCCTCTGTAAGTACTTGTCTGATCTCTTCTGCAACCCATGAAAAATCCCAAAATCACAGTATTCAGTGGCAACACATCCCAAAAGTCTACTGCCTGTTGCATGAAGAAAAACTCAATTGTTATTTGTTTTGCTGTTTTTGCCTGATTTTAACCCACATATGTCAGTACCTCTTTTGAAGACCGGGAGAAGGAGAACACCTAGAGACAACCATTTTAGCCAGTCTTGTGCAGCTGGGTCTTTGATGGGCTGACAACTCCTGGGATGGTATTAATTGGGTACCCCCAGCTGTTACTGCCTTTTGCCACATAGCCTTATATCATCTGTCCAGGTCCACTGCACTTGCCAGAAACCAGAATAAAATTAATAGATTGTATTTCCCCTTTCAGAAAGGTTTTTAAGCAACTACAGGTTGCTTAAAACAATATGTTGTTTGATATATTTTCATGTATGCTTCTTTGTGCTTACATGTAAAGTCCACCTTGGAAAGTTTACCTTTTTAATTTGTTAGTGAAACAAAAAAAAAAAATCCTAATGTTTAAGTTCATCAGATTTGACGACTTTGTATTTCTCAATCTTGCTATTAAACATCAGAGTGGGGAAATGTCAGAATTTTTGTAATTTTGGCAGCTGAGTAATATTTTGCATTTTCTCTGCCTCTGCTGGGCATCATGTCAAAATCAGAGAATACAATTTGGCAACTGTGTTTGGTTGTTACAGGAAATTTATAGGAAAAGAAACAGTTAATTGAGAGAGGAAAATTTTGCAAGATGTAAGTGTATAAAGAGGCCCCTCCTTTGGTGATGAAAAATTTTTTAAACTCTAAAATTGTGTTGTACCTATACACAAGCAACATTCTTTTCAACATTTGCAACTTAAAATACCTTCTTTAATATTCAGTGCAAGGTTCACTTTATACAATAAAACCAGAAGTACAGCAGGATAGTATAAACAATGCTTACCACTATTTTGGATTATGTGGGACTTTTTTCCTGTCTACATTTAGAAAAATAATTATCATCTATGGAATAAAATTACTTTTTCCAACTCTGTGATTATATTTATTTGGTCTGAAGTTTGATTCATAGCTTAGGTGTTTTTGAGTGCTTCTGAAAAAAAGGGGGAAGGGGATTAAGCCCAGCTCTCCAGGGTGACAAACCAGACTCAACCCTGAAATCAGCCCAACTGAAGTGGATGTGCACTAAGGCATGCAGCATGGGTAAAAAATGAGAGCTAAAAGCCATTGTACAGAAGGAGAGCTGTAATGTAGTATCACAGAAACCTTGTGGGATGACTTTCATGACTGTACTGCTAAAATGGATGGCTACATGCTCTTCACAAGAAACATGAGAGGTAGGAGGGGTAGCTCTATTTATTATGGAGTCTCTTGACACTGTAGAACTTGAGGTTAATTGACAATAGGGCTGAATGCCTATGGGTAAGAATCAAAGGGAAGTCCAACAAGGCTGGCATGCTGGTGGGGCTGTTATAGACCACCCAAGCAGAATGAAAAAGTGGATGAATTTTTCTATAAGCAGCTGCAGGATGTTCCAAGATTGCCAGCATTTGTTCTTGCAGGAGACTTTAACCTTCCAGATACCTGCTGGGAACTCAACTCAGTGGGGAAGAGGGAGTCTAGGACATTATTAGGGTGTATGGAGGAGAGCTTCTAGTCTCAGCTGGTGAGTGAGCCTACCACAGGTGAAGGTCTGCTGGGCCTGCTGTTTACAAGCAGAGAAGTCCTGTTTAACACCTTTTTTGATGATCTGGATGACAGGATTGAGTCTACCAATTAGAAAATTTGCAGATGATACCAAGTTGGAGGAGATTGTCAATCTGCTGGGGGGTAGGAGAGCTCTGCTGAGGGACCTGGACAGGCTGGATTGATGGGCCAAGTCCAAGTGTTATTAAGTACAGGTTCTGGGTCCTGAACTTTGGCCACAAAAACCCCCTGCAGCGCTACAGGTTGGGGACTGAGTGGCTGGACAGAGGCTAGGCAGAAAGGGACCTGAGGATACTGATTGATGGCAGATGGAACATCTAACACAGTTAGAATTATGGACCAGAGGCCAAGGTCATTGGCAACTTGAGCTGTATCAGGAATAGTGCGTCCAGCAGGACGAGGGAAGTGCTTCTTCCCCTATACTCACCAGGTGAGGCTGTACCTTGAGTACTGTGTCCAGTTCTGGGCCCCTCAGTTTATGAAGGATGTTGAGATGCTTGATTGTGTCCAGAGAAAGGCAATAAGGCTGGTGAACTGTCTGGAACACAAATTCTATGACAAGTGGTGAAGGAGCTTGGGGTTGTTTATTCTGGAGAAGATGAGGCTCAGGGGAGACCTTATCATTCTTTACAACTGCCTGAAAGGAGGGTGTAGCCAGGTGGGGGTCAGTCTCTTCTCCCAGGCAATCAGCATCGGGACAAGAAGACACAGTCTTAAGCTGTGCCAGGGGAAGTTTAAGCTGGACATTAGGAAGAAGTTTTTCACAGAAAGAGTGATTGGGCATCAGAATGGTTTGCCAGTCTGGGGAGGTGGTGGAGTCTCCATCCTTGGAGGTGTTTAACAAAAAAGTGTAGGTGACACTTAGTGCCATGGTCTATTTGGCAAGGTGATGTTAGGTCATAGGTTGGACTTGATGATCACAAAGGTCTTTTCCAACCTAGCTGATTCTGTGATTCCATATCGTGGTCCTCTTATGTGGAGACATGTGAGCCTACTGGGAAAAGGGCTGTGGCAATACCCTGCAGGGATGCACCATAGACTCTGGGCATCCCCCATAGGGTAGGGTGAGACAGAAGTTTTCCGCCATAGTGCTCTGCACCACTATGCTAATTTACCTCAGTTCTGTATTCCCCACTGGCCCATTGGCTATCCCTACCCCTTTTACCCCTTGTAAAAGGGTCTTGTTCTAGAATATTCACAGAATTCACAGAATGACTAGGATAGAAGAGACCTTTAAGATCATCGAGTCCAACACCTCAACCAAACCATGACACTGTGTGCCATATCCCTGTCTTTTCTTAAACACATACAGGGATGGTGACTCCACTAGCTCCCGGGGCAGACCATTCCAGAACTTTATCATCCTTTCTGTAAAAAACTTCTTCCTAATATCCAACCTATATTTCCCCTGGCACAGCTTAAGACTGTGTCCTCTTGTTTTGTCAGTTGCTGCCTGGAGAAAGAGACCAACCCCCATGTGACTACAGCCACCTTTCAGGAAGTCGTAGAGAGTGATAAGGTCACTCCTAAGTCTCCTTTTCTCCAGGCTAAACAACCGCAGCTCCCTCAGTCATTCCTGATAGGGCTTGTGTTCCAAGTCCCTCCTCAAAATAGCTGTCCTTCTCTGGATGCACTCAAGCATCTCAATGACCTTCCTAAACTGAGGGGCCCAGAACTGGACACAGTACTCTAGATGCAGCCTCACCAGTGCCGAGTCTAGGGGAAGGATGACCTCCCTGCTCCTGCTGGCCACATTATTCCTGATACAGGCCAGGATGCCATTGGCCTTCTTGGCCACCAGAGCACACTGCTGGCTCATGTTCAGCCAGCTGTTGACCAGTACCCCAAGGTCCCTTTCTGCCTGGGCACTGTCCAGCCACACTGTCCCCAACCTGTAACATTGCAAGGAGTTATGGTCGCCAAAATGCAGGACTTGGCACTTGGATTTATTAAACTTCATCCTGTTAGACTCTGCCTATCCATTCAACCATTCCAAGTCTCTCTGCAGAGCCCTCCTGCCTCCTAACAGATCGACACATGCTCCTAGCTTAGTGTCGTCTGCAAATTTACTAATGCAAGACTCAATCCCCTCATCCATGTCATCAATAAAGATATTGAACAGAACTGGTCCCAGCACAGACCCCTGA
Source organism: Passer montanus (assembly GCF_014805655.1). NCBI lineage: Eukaryota > Metazoa > Chordata > Aves > Passeriformes > Passeridae > Passer > Passer montanus. Next base: position 262,784 of record NW_024366748.1, read on the forward strand.
GGGACACCACTGGTAACTGGCCACCAGCTGGATGCAGCACCATTCACCACCACTCTCTGGCCCCAGCTATCCAGCTAATTCTTAACCCAGCAAGAATGCTCCTGTCCAAGCCAGTGGGCTGCCAGCTTTTCCAGGAGTATGCTGTGGGAGACAGTGTTAAAGGCCTTGCTGAAATCCAGGTATACAACATCAACAGCCTTTTCTGCATCCACCAGGTGGGTCACTTGACCATAAAAGATCAGGTTGGTCAAACATGACCTACCGCTCCTAAACCTATGCTGGCTGGGTCTAATACCCTGGCCATCCTGTAAGTTCTGTGTGATGACACAAAATAAACTGTTCCATAACCTTACCGGGTACTGAGGTCAGGCTAACTGGCCTATAATTGCCAGGATCCTCCTTCCCACTCTTTTTATGAATGGCCATCACACTGGCCAGCTTCCAGTCATCTGGAACCTTGCCAGTGAGCCAGGACTGCTGGTAAATGAGGGAGAGCATCTTCACAAGCTTATCTGCCAGCTCCCTCATCACCTTGGGATGGGTCCTATCTGGTCCCATGGATATATGAATATCCAAGTGGCTCAGTAGTTCTCTGACTGCGTCCTCTAATGGGGGGGGACCTGATATTATTGAGTAACCCAAGAGGACGGTTATCCCGAGTGTAAGTCTTCTCACTAAAAACTGAGACAAAGAAGGTGTTAAGCATCTCTGCCTTCTCCTCATCTACAGTAACAAAGTTCCCTTCTGCATCTGATAAAGAACAAAGGTTAGTCTTACCCTTCCTTTACCATTCATGTATTTATAGAAAGTTTTGTTATATTTTACAAAAGTCACCATTTTAAGTTCAAACTGAGCTTTAGCCTCCCAACTTTTCTTCCTACATATCCTAACAGCTCTCTTAAATACTACCTGAGAAACCTGACCCTCCTTCCAAAGATATTACATAGTTTTTTCATTCCTGAGTTCCTCCAAAATCTCCTTGCCCATCCAGGCTGGATGTTTGCATTGGCGACTTGTCTTTCGGAACACACGGACAGTCTATTCCCCACTCCCTGTTTCCTCATTGGTTAATGTAACCCTGTCTGTCTACCTTGGCACTCCCTATTGGCTCCTGCCCTTTGTACTACCCCTATGCCCTCAGTTGATTGGCCCTGATGCTTTGCTTCAGCCTGTCTTTCGCATATTTATACTCTGGACCCTCTGCTGTCCATCATCTTCTGTCCCTGGATGCCTTCAGTGCCAGAACCTAATAAACCCTCTCTGGAACCCCATACAGAAGATGTTCCCATGTCACACCTGCCTGCTAGCTGTGGTGTGCTTGAGTGTGTTATTGTCATGTGCCTGCCCAAATGTTCTCCCTCTGAGAACGCTTGCGGTGAAGGTAGTGGCACAGACCACCTTGCCTCGCTGCTACAACTCTTAAAGGTATGATGCTGAGAATACAGAAAATGATAGAATTTTCCACAGTGTAAAATGTTTTGACTGGAAATAATTTGATGATTTTGTGTGTACATTGTGCTTCTTTTTATGAGAATAAACTTGGAGAAATTGAGGTTTGGAATTCAGAACTCTTTCTCATTTACTGTTAAAACATTTACTTTGCAGGGTGATGTCCAAATGAATAAAGTTTATCTTAATGTGTTCTTAAAGGCCTGAAGTGTTGAACAGCACAGCTACTCAAACAAATATCTTCCAGTGATTCACCTTTTTAAGGTTTTTTGCACCCTAAAGTTTAAACCTAAATCTTTCTCTAGCAGAAATAGAAAGAGTACTATGTCTTACCTTTTTCATAAAGATTTGATTTCTAGATTTGAAAATTATTGTCATGCATCTACTTAGGCTCCTCTAATTTTCTTTCAGTCCTCTTGTAGGTTATACTTTTACAAAGCTCTTACCTTCCCTTCTTGCTAAGCTTTGGACTTTTAAATCTTCTGCAATATTTTTAGATTATGTTACACAAAATAATGCATACAGCTCAATGTGAGACCTTTCTATCTATTTGCATGTCTAAGATGGTGTTTCTCCGGCTTTCTGCCTTTAAGTATTATTACATTACCCTTTTCTACCTTCTGATTTCTGTACCTTTTATATCTCATCTGTATCTTACTGTTTTTCAGACCATGTGTTGAGTTAGCCCAAGTAATTTTGAATTCTATTCTGATCTTCAGTTTATTTGCATTTCCTCTAACACTGAGGGTACTAATGCTAAACACACTCTCAGCATTATACATATTGTCTAATTAATGATAACTGTAAAGTACTCAAACTAAAACCCAAAAAAGCCTTTCTGTTGGAAAGTGATAGCTATTACTCTGAATACAGACATTAAAAATTTACAACAGATTCAACTACACTGTACTACACTCTCAACTTGCTCATGAGCATGTAAAGAAAAGAAGTATCAATAAGTCTTGTAAAAATTAGGGCTTCTAACTGTAGCTGCCTATTCTATATTCATACAACTTGATAACATGTTTTACTGGAATAATATATTGATTTCACATACCCCGTTCTTCATAAAATATGATTGGGTTTTGCCTGTCTCCTTGGGATTTTTTGAGCCTTACAAATTATTTGCCACTTTTCCTCAGTGTTCTTCCTGAGGGTTGAAATTGCCCTGTGCTATGTAATGACTTATTTTTGTTTTTTATGGGTTTAAAAAAAGAACTGCTAATGAGGAAGAGGTTGTTTTAGTCCAGTTTACTAAATATTATGTGGTAAACTAGGGAATATGCAGTCAACCTTGAAAATGTAAAAATGTTTTTTCCTATCCTTTTTTGAGATTTTACTGTAAAATCACTAACATTACATTGCATTAGCTTTTTAATTTGCAATTGGTATTTTGTAAGAAGGCAAGAAAAGAAAATCATTCATTAGTTTGGCTTCTTAGTATCATCACAGGTACACATGATTCTATGAAACTGTAAGCACTAAGTTAGAAAACACACCCATGCTTGTATTTGCAAAGAAAATCTGAAAAATATAGCCAAATGCATGATGCCATCATGTCTTTGAGTGTGAAGACAGAAAAAATAACTTATAGATACAGAAATTATTATTCAATCTTCTAAGGATGTGCACTTCTAAACATCATCACTATGAGAAAACATGACCTTGTCTGAAAAGGTAATGTGATAGAAATAAAACCATATGGAATGTCTGTCTTTTGGGACCATGTCTTCCTTCTTCTATTTCTGTGTCTTCAAGAAAGGCTGCTGTGCTGGAGTCTCATTTAGCTACTCTTCTCAAGATCACACGTGCGTTGGCCATATAGCAAAACAGAGTGGTACAGTTTCTACTCACTGCCTTTCTGCTATTGAACATAAAAACAAGTCTCAGTGCTCTAGAAAACAGATGGGCAGTTTATTCTGTATTTAAATACCTGAAATACATACTAGTTTTCCCTTTTACTAGTTACTATTCAAGGAAATGCTATATTGGAAGAAACAGTAATGGAAGGGCCCTTTAAGAATTGTGCAAATAAAAACAAAGGTGCATCAAAGTTTATTTTTAGAAACAAAGATGTGGAAATGGGTTCCTTTTTATAAGATTTTTGATACTGTATGGTAGATGCTTGATTTCTTCTATAATGTTATGGGGTTTTTTAGTGTAACTCATATCAAGTAAAGAATATAAAAAGACTTACAGAAAAGAAAGGAATTTTATTTGAGATTCACTTTTTAAAGGAAATCTTTTACTTGCAATGTTAAAACTCATACTGGAAGACTTAACTGAATTATGAGAATTGCAAATGAAACCATACTGAACACATATCTATAAAAGCTTTATGCTGTGATTCTTGTGTTATTTTGAGAGACTGGATATCTTTTTCTCAAAACAAATCACTTTGAAATCTGCTGGCAAGGCCTATAAATCTGTGCCAATGAAACAGAAAATTATGTCCTGCAGTTGTCTGAACAATCTCAAACTGAAAACTGCTTCTGACAATTCAGTAAAACCGACTCGTCCCATAAATCTAACTTCAAGAGCAAGCTGTCTGCACATGAACTAATTGCTTAAGCTGCACCCTGATCTGTACAGCTGACTGATCTGTTGTCTCACAAAAATAGGTAGTGGTGTTTGCTTTGGGCTTTTTTAACCTTTTCAGTTCCTTGGGAAATTGACACCAGGAAATAAAAAATGTCATGGATGAGTTTATGGTCCATTAAAGAGCATGATCCCTTTTTGCTCCAAAATTGAACTTGACATTCACATAAAGCAGTTTATGTAATTGTGGGTGAAATAGACAACATATACTCCACCATACAGACTTCTCCGCGCTTCATTTTTCCTGGAAAAGATAGGCACCACTCATTTATTTATCTTAACTGCTAAACACTGCCACAGGGTCTTGACCTGCCTAGATTGAAGCTTACTACTCTGTTTTATAGAATAATATAATCATAGAATAATTTAGATTGGAAAAGACCTTTAAGATCATTCAGTCCAACCATTACCCTAACACTGCCAAGTCAGTAAACCATGTCCACAACTGCCATATTATGTAGCTTTTAAATACCTCCAGGGATGGTGACTTAAACAGTTCCTTGGGCAGTCTGTTCTGATGCTTGTTAACCCTTTAGTGAAGAATTTTTTTTCTAATATCTAATCTAAAACTCCCCTGACGCAACTTGAGGCTGTTCCCTCTTGTCTTTTTGTTTGTTAAATGTGAGAAGAGATCAACCCTTACTGCACTACCACTGTCATATTCATATTTTCTGAAAAATCCCTTCGCCCAGGATTTTTCTCCTGGGAAGCTGAGAAGCTTCAGAGGAAAAGGAAAACAATATTATCTCATTTGCTTCTCCTGTGTTTTGCTCCTTTGGAAGATGTTTGGAGATTGTTTGCCATCAGGTGATTGTTTCATTGCTTTCTGCTGTGGGTTGTTTTCACTCATTGGCCAATCAGTGCCAAGCTGTGTCGAGACTCTGGAGAGAGTCACGAGTTTTCATTGCTATCTTTCTGTATTCTATAGTATAGTATAGTATTCTTTAATATAATATAGTATCATAAAATAATAAATTAGCCTTCTGAGAACATAGAGTCAGATTCATCATTCCTTCCTTTGTCTGGGGGCCCTGCAAATATAATACCACCACCTCCTTTCAGGTAGTTGTAGAGAGTAGTAACATCTCCCCTGAACCACCTTTTCTCCAGGCTAAACAGGCTAACAGCTTTGTTGGCTGCTCCTCATCAGGCCTGTGCTCCTGTGCCCTTCTCTGAACACACAGTCACTGTCTTTCTTATAGTGAGGGTCCATTTATTTAGAAGTAAATACTGAACATAGGAATTAAAGATGAAGTATTATGAGAATTAAGGCATTTCTCTGTCAGACAGGAAGAAGATACTGATACACAATAGTGCTGAGTCAGGAGCAGTTTAAATGTCAAACTTAAGAAAATTAATTTACAAGCAAAAAACTGGTTTTCTGCTTTATAAATCTGACTTGGCAGAATTGCTTTTGGCTTTATTGCATGGTCCAAAGTGATTTTACATCAGACCGAGAATTATGGTTTGGTGTGAGAATCTGTGTGTGGATTTTTTTCACTGTGTTCAAGTAACATGTATATATTTTTACAGTGTTGAGTGGGAAATGGCAGCTCAAAACAGTGTATTCATGCAGCAATATTTGATAGTAATTAGAAGGAAGAACAGACAGTTTACTGGTATTAAACTGTGACTGAATGATTGGGAAACTTGTGGGACAACTTTACAAAGATTTCGTATTGTGTGTGCAGTAAGGAATGTTTTGTTTGGGTTTTTTTATCCCGCCTTGAGATACTGTAAAGAAACTACTGAAAATTCTGCTGTGTCCTAGGAGTCCTGTTTGTTTCCCACCAAGTGGCTATCTCATGAACTGCTTTTCCCAGAGCCTGTTTACTGTAGAAATGCAATTTTTGTCAAATGCTTTACCAGATGGATAGAAGTGGTATACCTATGCCTGTGTATAGAATCATGCAGTTTTGCTTTTCATTATTATCAGAGTGGTGAAACTAAGCAGTGCTATGTACTTACATTGATTTTTTTGTAAAATACTATTTGTTTTGTGAATTTCTGCAGTGAAAGATGGTTTCACTTGTGCAATGCAATAAGCGAAAAAAAAAGAGAATATGAAGAAAACAAATTACAGTTGGAGGCTGAAGGATGTAATTTGTATTCAGGATTGCAGCTTACAAATCAGTCTATATTTATTCTCTGATAAATATTACTAGGTTAGAGATCTATAAAAGGAATCCAAATATAATAGTACAATACAACATGTGACCTAAGCTGGAGAGTACCTAAACCTCAGTGTAGGATAAACTAGGTCCAGTTTCCATATTTTGATAATCACAATTTTCTTTTATCAAAGTCCAATTGAGTCTGTATCACATTCCATTTCTTTCTTTCCTCAGATCTGGTGAAGAACAATTTGTATTGAAAAGAAAATTGTTAAAAGAAAATCCCAGCCATTTTGCTTAATTTATTAACTATTACATTTTGCTGCACAGTAGCAGCTTCAAAATATTTGGATTATTTTGGATTGCAAGATAGGGAATAGATATTATTTTAAGAAATGTTGGCATCAAGTAGGAAGTCTATGACAGAACTGAGTTGGAATATATTTTTTGTCAGAGCATATTAACACATTCAGTAACAATTTCCTAGTAAATGAAAGCTATGCTATACCATGACCACAAAACAATGAAAGAACCTTGACTGAAGGAGGAAATCAATAAAAAGGTTTATTTTTAAGGGAATAATATTTCTTTTATTAATTCATCTATATGAGTAGATAGGGTATTAATCTATAAATGTAATATGGTAGCATTCTTTGTTTAGATGACGTATGTGATGCTGATGATATACTTAATATGTTAAGAATGCCTTTGTCCAGGCAACAGTTGTGATTTCATCTGGGGGAATGCAGATAGTCAGCAGATAGAATGATAGATAGAATTCAGATTTGGTCAATGGTTTGGTTTTGGTACCTGGATATGTGCAAAATGATATGTATGTAAATTGTATGTGTGGTAATTTTGCTACTGTAATTAATCTTTGTTTTTAGGTAGAAGCTTCACTTTTTAAATCCTAGGTAGTAAAAGCTAGGCACATGCACGGATCTACATGCAAAAGATAACCAAACATTAGGGTTAGCAAAATCTCTATTGGTTCAACTAGCAAGATAATCTCAGGATTTATGATCATCTAAGTTTAGTGGATATTCTTTGACAATGTATCTGTATAAATGAACTTGCAAAGTTGCAGAATTGCTTTGAACACAAAGAGTACGTCATTTTATTTCAGGGCTTTTAGAAAAAAACAAAATAATTTAAAAAATTAATTCAGACAAAATCCAGTATATATTTTGTCTATTCTTTAATTCTTCTCTAATTTTATCTACTCTTTCCTAAAATGATATTTTTGGCTGCAAGTGGTGGGCTGTAGTGTTTTGCTCACAGTGTTTAAATGGAAGCTTCTTGACATCTCTACTTTCTTATGATGATTTATGTTGTCCTTCTGTTTCTAGTCCTTTTCACAATGTATTTTTGGGTCTATTAATTAATTAAGGAATTTTCAGATCTGTTAGGAATCAGAGTTTTGTAGCATCAATCTATTAACCACAGTACCATTTTTCACTGCTGAAATTCTGCGGAAGTGGTCTTTGTACTTGAAAATGTACCTGGAATTAAGTTTCATGTCATAGGCCTGCTCCAGTACCACATAACTCTGGAGACATCTAATTTCCATTAGGGCCTCAACTTTTAGTTTGTTTTTTTCTGTGGAAACAAAGTTCATATGATGTATTCTTTTCTTCCTTTATCTCCCCATATATGAACAAATCAGGATGTTTGTGAAAGTAGGGGGCAATTCCTTTGCATTTTTCTTTCCTTTTCTGAAGGAAAGGTTCCATTAGAACCTTCCATTCCACCCTTTATTTGACATGGGAGGATTTGCATGCTTTTCATGTACATGGGACTTTGTAAGGTTTCTTCCCCACATGTATTCTTTGATCTATAGTGGGGGATGATGTCACAATATACTGCTGTTAAAAGGTAATTTAAAAACTTTCTTAAAAGTCCACATTAATTTATTCTGGTGTTTGCAGGTTGTTTACCTCATAGCTCCTCACGTAGGTGAGGCTGCGCTAGAAATAGTTTTTTAATCAGCATGCCTGACCAGCATTCTGTTTATCTCATGCTTACAAGCATTCAAGCATCATTGCTTACTCAGGTATTTTTATAGGTTTTAGGAAATTAGCATAATTAATAAAAAGCCCCAATTATGAGAACAAGTGGTGATGCAATTCTCTCCTGCCCCCTCACCCCCAACCAAGCCCCTTCTCTGGAGTCCTCCTGTTGGCACTAGCTGTGTTCTGTCTATTAAATGTATCTCGAATAGTGTTTCTCAACTTTGGTTTCCAGGAGGAACCAAGATAGCATAGGGGCCTTCCAACTTCCCAGGGCTTCAAGCCCTGGAATTTGTTTTGTCTTTCTGCCTAGGGAAAGGCCATGCAAAAGTACTAGGAAACTAGCCACTGTACAATAGGTGACAGTTACAAATACATGTGCGAAGAATACAGAGAACATATAATAGAAAAAGGACAAAAACAAAGCAGTATCACCAAATCCCAGATTATATGCAGGTAAGAATGTTTGGTACTTCCCCCAGGCAGGGCATTTCACAATATGATGATGTAATTCCATGAGTCATTCTTGGGACTCCTTGATGGCCCAATAAGCAGATCTGGCCCCCCTTTAGACTGAGTGTGCATTGTGCAGCTGATGCAAATAACCAACCATTAAGAGCTCATCAGAAAGTGATATAGGTGTTGACAGAATACATACTTTTGTTGAAAACAAGAGCAGGCTCCCAGTACTAAAATAATTTCAGCATTTATTATAAGAAAAAAGAAAGGCCTAAAGCAAGGGGGCCCATGGGCCAAGCAGGCGCGTTCCTGTTGAGGATGCTGCAGCACTGGCGCTGGGTCTTCTTCAGCAGTGATGCAGCGATGTCCTGGATGTCTCAGATGGAGCGGCACAAATTCAGTGGGTCAGAAGCCCCTTTTAATCCTGTTTTTTGTCCCTTTGGATTGTTTTCTTTTTGGATCCTTCATTTGCATGAAGGTTTAAGGCACTTGATTGGCCCATAACAGTTCTGTCCAGGCTGGCTCATTTCGCTTGGGGGTGGTGCATTTTACTTATGTGTATTATGGTACGTTGAGTACTGTACTTCTTATAACTACGTTTTAACCCCTTTTACAATATAATAACCAAACTAACAGTACATGCTTGATGATCGATCAACTATTTTACAACAGTTTTTAACCTATTTTTAACATTTTGGCAACCCAAGACAACCTTTTGTATACAGGGAAATAGATTCTGGTCCATGTTTCTAAGGTTACTCATGCAGTTTGTGTTTCATGATATTTGGGGAAGACAGATACTAACAGGATGTGAGTGTGAATAAGTGAGAGCATAAGTGAGTGAGGGGAATGAATTGGGTATCCTCAGTTATTACACTTCTGCCATTCCTTTTTAAGATTCGATGTTGATGGCTACTTCATAGCTTTAACTGCCTCCAAGGAGACAAAGGGTAACTTCACCTTGAATGTGAGAGAGCATTAGGACTTAAGATTTACATTGTATTTCTGAATTTTATATTGAGTACTCAGGATGCCAGCTATAATGACTATTATTCTAGGAGTGCCCTCTTCTTGTCCATATATTATGTAAGATCTGGGTCATGTACCTTGGCCAAAATTAAGCCTAGTTACTGGTCTGGACAATTGTCTCTAATTAATTTTTCCTCCTTCTTCCCCTAGACATTAAAAAATAAAATATGTCACATGATTTTTAAATTGTTTTTTAATATACTACATTTAGTGGTGCTTTTAAAAAGTTCATAATTTATAGTTTTTAAAGTTGGTTTTTAATATTTAAGTGTCTTATATGTAAAATAACACAGTGAATATATAATACATGAAAAATCTATGAATTTTGACTCCTAACTGAGTAAGGATGACTGATGAGCAAGAGAATATTCATAATGCCTTGAACAGAGTAATCACATAGTGATAGAATTAAAAGTTTGTACATACTTTTGTCTTGAATTTGCTCAGCTGTTGCCAAATTGAGAGAAATAATTACATTAATATAGTACTGTTAAAATAAAAGTACTTAAAAGAATGAGAACTTTAAAAAAAGTATTGATCAATAGTTTGCAGAATGTTAAAAAAAAGTTCATGGTATTGTTCTGCTAATACAGCTGAAGAAAAAAAAAAGCATGAAACCAGTATAGAAAAGAATTCTTCCTTTCTGACACCATTCTTTAATAAGAACTTTTATTTTTGTGACAAAAAGGAAGTGACAGTGGCAGAAGAATGCACATTAATACACATATTCTGAATTGTGTGATGTTTTATGGGACATTATTCAGTTATTGTATAGAAAATGACACTCCATCCTCCTTACTGTGCTCTTGACCCTTACTCTGCAGTATTCAGTGACTTGTGTAGTTGGACCTTACCAGACCTCAGAGTTGAAAACTCCAGCTTTGAGGGAAAACTTGCATAGTGAATAAGGACGTATGTAATTTCTGTACTTGCTTTTAAAATTAAGGTAGTTTTAACTTCACACTTCTATAAATATTTATGGGCCAAGATCCTTGGTCTGACTTTTTATTTTAAATTGATATTCATCATTATTTTTTCTTGTAATTCATAAATATTTGATGAAAGGTCACATTCATAAAGTTTTATTTTAACTTGAGAATTTAGACAGTTTCTTAGCATACGATGAGTTCTACTCTTTGAACTAACCTTTTCACTTCATCCTATGCCCAGATATACCTGTTACTAGTTACATGTGAGGAAGTACTTTTATAAAGCATCCTACAAATAGTTTTGAGAAAATACAATCTGTTTTAGGCAAAATGTGCTGTACAGCTGTAGGAAATTTGGTCTTCATAGATAGTACTTTCACTCTATTTTTCACTCTATTTTTCCAAGAACCACTACAGAATTTAATCAATGGCAATACCAATACGAGACAACTAATGCATTAAATAGTGTGGCTAAACCTATATCTAAAAGATGCTAAACAAAAAACAAAAACCTCAACCATCCAACCAACCAGCTGAAAGACCCCAATTTCTCATGGTTCTTTCAAAGAAAAATCTATCTTAACATGGTGTTTCTTAAATTTGTGTTGAGCCATTAGTTCTCAGCTAGGATTAATACCAGCTCCTGCCTCTAAGTGGTATAATAAAAGACTTGCAGCTTGAAAAGACATGGTAACAATCTAATTTTTTCTTCTTTTTTTTATGCATATAGAAATTGTTAAATGAAAAATTTTCTTGTGTATTCTAAGCTGCTTCTATCCATTGAATTGGAGCTTTTTCTTCTTCTCACTTGGAGCTATGCCATATACTGAATTCTCTTTCCTGGCAATTCTTCCAGAGTAGTGAGTTTGAAGTTTAGTGTTGCTTTTGTGGTTTTTTTTTTGTTGGTTTTTTTTTTGTGGTTTTTTTGTTTGTTTGTTTGTTTTATGTTTGTTGTTTTGGGTTTTTTGTTGTTGTTGTTGTTGTCACAATCATGTAGTCACACCTTTAATGAGACTCCAGTGATTTTGGTTATCCTTAGTAGTTGCTGGGTAGACAGGGAGTTTTGTTGCCTAGACAGGATAGTAATTTGTGCTATAGAAGAGAAAGTGACATGGGTTAATTGTGACATTTTCAGTAAGATGCCGATAAGTCTTTGGTATGTTTCTTCTTTTGCTAGTTGTTTCAAGTATTTCCTAAATCTTTCTGTGGTTGTGCTGTGCCTGTTTTTTTCTTGTGAAATAAGGAAATAAGTTTTTTTTCCATAGATGAGTGTTTATAATAAGACCTTGGTCAAAATGTAGGAGCATTGAAGAAATTAATAATGTTTCAAAGAATAAGGACTTTTAGATGAAATTGTGTTCTCAGATATACCAGACATAAAATTTCACAATGTTTTTAGGGCAATAAACACAGGTTTGAGGGAGAAAGAAAAGAGTGACAATATGAGCAGTCTAGGAAATACTTTAGTGACTTTCACTTGAAACCTGAACCACCCTCAAATTAGAATTTCTTGTGTAGGCACACCCAATCTCATGTTCTTGACTAAACAACCCATAAGTTAAAAGGTCTTGCTAGTTTGTTGACTCTAGATGCATCCATTAATCTGTTAGCTGACTACATTTTTAATAATGAAGACAGTATATTCACTGAGATCAACAAAACCTACAGCATAAAATAAGAATGAATCTTTGTGTGGGAGGATGCAATGTAGAAGAATAGAGATAATGCTGAAGGCAATCTCACCCCTGAGAAGTTGCAGCTATACTAATTACCAAAGAGTAGCCCCGCCCTTAATAGGCCACAGCTATGTCCAGTAAGGATGGGTGTTATAAAAGAGTGGATTAGCTGATTAAGAGGAGAGTTGGAGTTTGTTGGCTGTGCTGTGAGGAGCAGTAAGACTTAGGTGGTCGTGCAAGGAACAGGTACGAGTCAGCTGGCTGTGCGGAAAGAAGAGAAAAGGAGTCAGTGTAGCAAGAAGCTGCCCATGGGAACTCACAGAGAGAAGGTTTGAAAAGATGATAAACTGATGGTGACGGTCAGATTGGTTCCAAGCACTGATGCCAACAATTGGTGGCCCATACAGGGATGAGCCCCGACATTTTTGCTTAGTGTTGAAGCTGAAGAAAGATCTGTCAATGAAATTAATTTTACTAGGGAATGTGCTTGAGGGAATGTGCAAGGAGCAAGCAAAGAAGGAAGAATTGTTTTAAATATTTCTTTGAAGTCATTGAGAACAATTTAGTTGTGTCACAAGCAGTTTCTCCTTGCTGACATCTAGCAATCTTTAGAGACATTGTGGAATGACCCAAGTGAAAACAGTGCTTATAGGACAACAATGTTGTTCTTCACCTAGAAACAATTCCTTTCTATGCTTAATCTTTTAATAACTTTACCCTTTTGTTTTACAGGGGTTTGTTCAGTGTTTTGTACAGGTCACCTGCTCAGTGGATGTAACTTCATACTGATGTTTTGTTTTTTTCATGCAGTCTAGTAGGGAGACACAGCTTGCAAAAACAAAACAGGAAGCAAAGAAGACACACAAATAACAACCTCTTAATGCTGACTTTTTAATAAAAAATAAATATTATTAAGTGTCAGAATATACTTCATAAGATAGAGCTTATTTATTATTGAATGTTTTCTCCTTCCTCATTGTTTTGGTCATCCTTAAATAAAATTAAAAACTCAGTGACAAGGTAATTGAGAGCACAGAAGTAATTTGATGTGTTGAGCATGCCTCCCTAATGCATGTATTCCTTTGTTAAAAAGTGTACAAACAGGAATTTCTGTGATAAAAATATGTTTATTACACTACCTGGTGAAATAACAATATTAATTATTTATATTGTAGGTGCCCAAGATGCATAGCTTCCTGTTATAATGTACTACGATATTTTCTGCTAGTCCCAGCCATACCCTGTCTTTTCCTTCTCGCTGTCGCTCCATGATGCTAACCTGCTCCATAAATGAGCTCCATTTATGCTAACCTGCCAGGAAGCATAATGAAACTTCAATTAAAAAAATCTATTTTCTCCTACTGAAGGTATAAATAGGTGCATTTTCCATGTCAATGACTGGAAAGGGTTTTTGTGAGGTATGATATAAAATCTGTTTGTGTATTAGAATATGGTAGAGCAGGAAAATTAAAAACTAGGAATGGGAAGTCTGTCAACAGTAATAAATATCTTACCAGGAAATGTATACTGCTTTATGGTTTTCTATGGTTGCCCGGGGGGCTGAAGCCCAGCGGGGAACCGGTTGTCCAGGATAGCTCACTGAGAGCCAGGATCGCCCAGCGGGGGGGGCTCAGGCAACCCAGGCAAGCTATAGTGATTTGCAGCTCAGCTCTTTAGTGATTTCAGCTCTTTCAGCATGCCTGGGGCCGTCACCCTGGGTCTCGTCGCGGCAGACGCAGAGAGAGAGAGAGCAGCGCTGTGTGGGTTCCGCAGGGTTTATTGGGGTCTCCGCGAAGGTTCCATCGACAGCTCTTCTCTGCCGAACCGGGCAGAGTTGGGGTTTTTATACCTTACAGGGGGATTGAAAACTGTCCAATAGTAAGGGTCAGGGGAAAAGTGACCTATGGATATACAGGGAGATAACAGGGTCCGAAAGGCGGAAGAGAGGGGCTTCTAAAACCTTAGTCATGCTGACTTTGGTATTTCCTAGCTCTCAGGCTTCTGCTCTCCAAGGCCTTGCAGGCCTTGTGCCTGCTACAGTTTTCTTTCCTGGAAATATCAAAAGCATCAAAATATAAAAAATCTAGAAAAGATTTTAAAGATTTTAAAAGATGATTTTAAAAGAATGGTAACAGCTGGCTTTATGCTACATGACTGCATAGACATTTTGAACTTGCCTTTATCAGACACTCTTTCCTTTTTCTACCTGCTACACTGTTTGCATTCCAAAATCTCCTGTTAAATTTTTTGGTAGAAAGCTCACTTCCTGTTAGCCCACTGAGTAAGCTGACTCTCTTATTTTCATGCACAGAGTAGGTGTCAATCTTTCTTCGTTATAATGTCATGGTTTAACTCCAGCCAACCGCCAAGCCCATGCAGCCACTCACTCATTTCCCAACCAGCAAGGAGAGAATGGGAAGAATAAAAGCTGGAAAACTCGTGATTCAAGATAAAGACAGTTTGCCAGGTAAAACAAAAGCCATGCACTCAAGTAAAGAAAAGCAAGGAAAAAAAAAGCTTGCTTCCCATGAGCAGGCAGGTGTTCAGTCATCTCCAGGAGAGCAGGGTCCCATCACATGTAACGATGACTTGGGAAGACAAATGCCATCACTCCAAATGTCCCCCCCTTCCTTCTTCCTTCTCCCCAGTATACATACTGAATGTGATGTCATGTGGTCTGGAATATCCCCTTGGTCAACTTGGGTCACCTGTCCTCATTGAGTTTCCTCCTAACATCCCATGCAACTCCAGCCTCCTTGCCAGTGGGCCAGTATTGAAAGCAGAAAAGGTGTTGGTTCTATATAAGCCTTGCTCAGCAATAGCAAAACATCTCTATATTATCAACCCTTCAGCAACAGCAAAACATCTCTATATTATCAACCCTTCAGCAAATCCAAAACACAGCCCTGTGCTAGCCACTCTGAAGAAAAGTAACACTACTCTAGCCAAAGCCAGCACAATTAGCTTCAATGCAGCTTCAATACCAAGGTGCAAATTCTTCAGTAATGTCTCTCTGGAATTATGTCAGATGAACTCCTAATGTGTGCCTGTTAAAAGCTAGTAATTCTGTGTTTCACCTTGTTTTCACAAAAATTAGTGTCAGACATTTTTTTAATGCCTGAAAAATACATTTTATATTGAAAGTAATTCAGATGCTGTTGTCAGGAAAAATTTTTCTGCTGTATCTTCCATACACAATATTTATCATATTTTTAGAACACCAGCTTGCTTCAATTAAAATAATCTCTTTTTACACTGCAAAAAATTATAGGTTAAATATATCTAACTAACAGAAGGAACTGAAAGGAGTTCTTCTGTGTTTCTATTTTCAAATCACTTTAAGATTTTTGATTCAGAGACAGTAATTTCCTATTATTCTTAGCTCATTTCCCTACTTTGAGGCACTTTTCTGCTTCTCTTCTCATTAAACAGATAATCTGTGTTCTCCAAAACAAAAATGTTTAAAACACCACGTCTAATGACATCACATAATGTCAACAGTGGCAGGTAGCACAAATCCTGTGTATTAAAGTTACCTGAGGAAATTTTATGACTTTGAGAACTCTGCCTGGGGCACTTTTGACTCCTGCAACTAGTGATTGCGTGCATCTTCTCATGTTCCATACATTTAATTACTCTTATTAAATGTCTCTAAATATTTTTACCTATTCTCATTTATCAACAAGTGTGAAAGTAGAGTCCATCCCACCGAATGTTGGATAGACTTATTTTTGAAGAGCTATTATAAAAAATATGTATTTTTATTTTTTAATAAGAACCATGACCTGAATTAGCATTCAGGTCAATGAATTCTAATATTAGAAGTTGGATTAGACAAATAAAGATGAGACATTGAAAGTAAACTTTCAGAAGTATTTTTGCACAGGGAAGATTCCTGTAGTCTCACATTTTATCAGCACTGAAAAAGAACCTAGTCGTAGTCTTGTAATGTTGTTCATTGGTTTGGGGGATTTTTTTAACCTGAAGGGATATAAGAAGAGATTTTTTTTTTTTGTCAAATTCTGAATTTTGATCTGAGTCCATAAAGGAAATTGAGGCCATGCTGAACAGTATGGCTCAAGGATAGGACAGAAGGGATAGAAAGCCCTCTTCCATGTAGTACTCAGCTAGTACTGCTGACTACGATGTTGGTCAGCTCTCAGTATAATAACCCAAAACACTCCTTGTTGAACTTCTACTGCTAATCCATACTGCTCCGAGGAATTGTTAAGTTTTGTGTGTGTATGTGTTTGTGTATGCAGATTACTAATTGTCACATTCACGATTAGAGGAAAGAAAACCTCACTGAATGGCAAAAGCTCTAATCTTTGTTTTACTTGCTAATTATTTTGAATTCAGATTTTGCAAAGAACAAAATGACAATATGAAGGGTAAATTTAGCACAGTTAAGTCAGTTGTGTCCACTGACTGTGTAATGTGGAAATGGCAACAGCTAGTGCTTCACTAAATGTTTAAAAGGCATAACAGCACCATTAATTGTGGTTTTAAGAAAACTTTGTCTGCTAACACTTGCAGCTGTGGTTACTAATCAACTTGGCTCTTCTCCTCCTATGGTATGTGCAGAAAAGTTCCCCTGGCTTTTGTCCCAGTCCAGGAACACATCTTCAGCTACGAACATGGAAGGGAATGGAATAGCTAGAGTAAGATAAAGACACCAACAAGGTCAAATGTTGGTAATCAAAATGATAATTCACTTTTTTCCACTAACATAGTAGAGAGCAGAAAAGTAGGAAAGAGCGAAGAACTACAGCAAGCAAAAATGTTAATCACCCCCAAGAATCTGCAGCATCCCATGAAGATCCTTCGTCTTTCATCTATCGATAGCTGGGTTCACTCTCTAAGGGCTTGTGAAGCATGTTTTACTTATCATCATGTGCTTTTCCAAGCCCACGGACCATGGCAGTGGCATTCTCACCATGAAGACCTTGGTGCTCTTGAGACATTTGCATGATGCACTTAAAAGTTTATAGGTTGAAACCTGGGTGTTCATTTAGCATTCATGCAACAGATGACTGGGTGTTACAGTTTGCACTGTTGGCAGTTCAGGCATAAGAAGTTTTGATCTACTCCTATTGTTTTGTAAGTGCCTCAATTCACTCCAACAGACCCAAGATTTTAAAATACTTAGATAGGAAGGACCTTTGAGGTCCTTCTCATCTGAGATTACCTCACTTCTGAAAGTCATATACAACTTACTATTTGGACTTGAAACAAACAGCAAGCCAAATATGACTTGCATTCCTGAACAAAGGGTGGAGAAAAGCAGGTGAAAAAAAGATCTAGAAGAAAGCTAAAACTAGCTCCTTAAGGCACTCAGTGAGAGCCATGTCACTAGAATCCTTCTAGTGAAATCCTTCTGACAAATCTGTTGCTCACACCACAATAAAATGTGTAAATAATTCAGAACTAAAGAATAATTCATTTTGAGATTAAAAGTAAGTATCAACTGTGATCTGTTTATTTTAGATCACATAGGTCCTTGAATAGTAAAGTAATTGAGCTGTCTACTGTTGAAAATACCTAATGAATATATAAAAATTGAATATGGTAAAATCCCCAATGTTCTCTTGCCCTAAGCTACCAATAAGGTTACTAATATTGTAGTAGCAATTTTTTCTTGATTTACAAGATTTAAATATGACAACCAGTTTGTGTAAACTGGTACATCAACATTTGAACTTAAGCAAACTGTCAGTTTGTGTCAGCAAAGATTTTTTACTTTTTTCTTAGAATAGGAATTTTGCTTCTAAACATTAAAATAGGAAGAGTCTGCACATTTTGGGATTTTGCAATGTCTGTGGCTGGACAGAAATTCTGTTTGCATTAAAATGTGTTTACTAGTTTCTTAGGAAACATTTTGCTTTGGTGGAAGAGTTTGAGAAGCAGGGAACTAAACAAATATGAATAAAAAATTAAGCTCAGATAGTATAATGCTCCATGTAGGGGACATTTCTCCCTATACGTCTTCCTGTTTCGTCTGTGTTTACTGTAGTTTTGTTGCATTATTAGTGCTCTTTAAAGTTTTTATTTGCTTAAACAGTTTTGTGGTAGAAAATAAAGTATTACATATGATTTCTAAGTCATCACAAATGGGGTGAAATGGCAAAATGAAAAAAACCTGCTTTTTCTCTTTGTCCAAGGTAAGGAAGAACCTGCTGCATATTAGTGGCAGCACTGCTAGGACAAACTATCCTTAGCTGGGAAGGAGATAATGGAGCAGTCATCTATTCTTTTTTTATTCTTTTTATTGTAGCAACCAATTTTTTTTTCTTTTAATTACTGTATGTTTTCACTTGCTACAGGATGTTTTGCACATGTTGGATATATTTTTTTTTGTTCCCTTGATAAACGCTTACAGTCAGCTAAGTTGCATCCATTCAGTGGCTAATTATTTATCACTGGCTATTTATTATTTGCACTTATAAATGCAGGGCCTTTGAAATCAGTGTGTTATCTTAGTGTCAGTCATCATCCATGTGGTCTTCGGGAGCCTACTCTACCAGTTTGTGAACATCATCTTCTAGTTGAAGTGGTGGCATTTCTCTTCAAGGCAAGGAAGAATAAAAAATAAAACCAAAGGAAAAAAAAGAAGGAACAGCTGAAGGCCATCTTGTAAAAAAATATCCAATCACTAACATTGGCATCAGAGTATTTAATTGTGTAGTCTGATGAGCCCTGTAACAAAAGAAGAATTGTGTTCATTTACCAATAAACTCAATAGGATAATTTTAATGTACCTAATTAACCATACTATTTACAATCATCAACCATTGAACTGCAAGAATCTGGGGCTTTGTAATTATTCTTAGACAATGGTAGTAGATAATTTGTTTCCACAGTTTTGGAAAATAAAATTACATTATTAAGCTGTTAATTAATATAAATTAAGTTATTCTAGAGCAGATAACTACAGTTATATAGTGTTCAGTGGTCCTGAAGTTTTGATGCTTCTCCTTTCAGGATTATTAGCTGCATGGTATATCCACTGCACTGTCCAGTCAGGCTGTGATAGGCTTTTGAAAGTCATGCTAATTTGTTTTCTTCTCCTATTTTCTGTGTGATGCTTCTTTTTGTCTCTGCTTTCTCAATGACTACAATGGCTTTCCAGTAAGGAACAGAGGAGTGACGCACTATAGCATGTTGCCCAGAGAAGCTGTGGATGCCCCGTCCCTGGCACTGTTCAAGGCCAGGTTGGATAGGGCTTTCATCAACCTGGTCTATGTCCACAGTAGTGGGACTGTAACTAGATGATCTCTAAAGTCCTCTCCAACAAAAACTATTCCAGGATTCTATAGTTCTAAAAGTTTAGTGGCCTTTGCTACATGGTGGCATTACCTCTGCTTTATTCTGTGCTCCCTCTGAGGCAATAGTAGAGGCAGTTATTGTGAGACATGGTAAAATAAATTTGCTGCTCTCTCAGTAGGTGGAAGGCAAAATGCACAGTAGTAATATGCTAATATTGAGATGGAGAAATGTAGAGTATTTCTTAGCACAGCTGTTGAACCATGAATAGGAAAAACATTGGGGAAGTATCATTGCTAACACTATCAAATGCCAGCCCAGTTTTTTGCTGATAAGGTGGAAGAGAAAATGCCCACCTTGCTCTTTAAAATTAATCATTAACATTGTGTTTCAGACTTAATTAATTTGTTAAGTACATTTTCTAACTAGTAAAGTCACAATGCTGTTGAAAACAAAAGCAGACAATTTCTTTTACAAAATTTGCCATTCATAAGTGAATTATTCTTTTTGTAGGGAAGTAGCAACTTTATTTATATATTTTTTTCTTTGTAGTTTGATTGACTGCCCCCATTCTTCTCTTCCAAGAAAACAAAGAAGATGAGCAACTCCGTTTGCAATTATTTTTTAAAGCCTTTGATATCAGGATTAAGTCAGTTCCTGTTTATCTTCTCTCTCAGAACTTTTTCTTTGATAATTCTAAATAATCAATCTGAGTGTGTTTTTATTTAGGAAAAGTTTTCTGTTATTTTTCTGTGAAAACTTGTATTTTTCTCATAATACTTTAATCCCTTGCTGATAACGATCTGTCTAGTCTATAAAATTTGCACTTGTATTTACTAAGGAAAAAGTGCAAATGCTTTGACTAGGAGCAGAGACTGGAAACTTTTTTTCTCCTCCCATATACAGCAAAAATCAGGGATATTGATTGCATTTCAGTAAATCTTTGCCATATATTTTTAGTTGTTTCACTTTGGACAGCTGTTTATTCAGCATGCAGAAGGCAGAGTTTTCACTTTAGGACAGTGGGCAAGCTATATCTCAGGGATGTAAAACTGCTGTATTCAAGTCTGGTTGCTATTCTATAACACATTACTACAAGAGCAAGCATGCACTTAGCGTATTTTGTTCCTGCTGCCCATCTCCCTTAGTTTTAAACCTGAAACCTCTTCTTGGATCTAAAAAACATTTATCAAGAGAAAGCCCACTACTTTCCAGAGAGGATGGCTCTTGGCATATACTTGTTCAAATTATGAGAAAAGGTCTGCTGGGAGAATGCCTTAGCAGCTTTCATTTGTAACATAATTTTTGTTTTCTTTTACAATAAAAATACATCTATTTTACAAGAAGCTGAGCATGCTCTCTCTTCTTTTGCACTGGTTGCAGAACCAAGACTGTGAGAATGGTAGCTGTATCTTTCTTCAATTTTGTGGTTCTTTCCAGTCATGTTTTCTGTTGTGATCCACTATGGAAAAATAGTAAAGTACAAACAAAAAAGTTTTTCACTTTAATGTGGTTACAATGGTTTCCTTTGCAGATTAGCTTCCTTTTAAGTGTGGTCTCTATGAAGAACATCAACAAATAGTTATTGCAGATTTAGCTCAGCAAAAAAATGCATTTTCTCCAACAGATTTTTTTTTCTCATGTCAGCCAAACGTTTGCTTTTTCAGTTGCGTAATCAGAGTGTTAAGACTGAGGAGACATGGTAGTAATTGATTTCTCCCTCTTTCCTAAAAAAACCATGACCAAATTCAATTTCAGCTGGCATATTACAATACGCTTGAATGAATGCAGAAAAGGTCTAACATTTCCATTAGCTGGAAATCTCTGATTCCTTGCAAGAAAAACGGGCTGCTTCAGGGCTCATTGCTTCAGATTATCCTATCATGATACTTGCATGTCATTGCCATATATTTAGCAAATGTCTTCCTAGTATTATCAATTCTATCACAACTTATGCATCTAAGCAAAAGGAATGTAGAAATGTCACTCACATCAAGCTAGTGTTGTATATCAAACCACTATTATTAAAGACATCTAAAATCTGTAGGCTGCTTTCAATCACTGATGGCTTTCTATTTCAACTAGATTTTGGCCTACAGTGATCAAGGTTGCAATATTGCAGGACAAGATTGCAATATGATTCTGTATTTGAAGTGAATTTTTTCTCTATCTCATGCCAAATTAAGTTTTTTTGAAGTATAGTGCATAGAACGCGGCATAGTGATAGAGTGTAACAATCACGAATAAAAGGAACAATATTCTGGCCTCTTATTTTACACTGCTCTCATGTCTAACTGAAATAACTTAGTTTCAATTATTCACTTTATGAATGAACATTCTGGTTTTTAGACACTGCTGTAATACTTCTCTGCTATTAAAAGGAAACAAAACCAAAAAGTACTGATGAGCTTTGGAATTTCTATTCACAAAAGATATCTCCAGTTACTCCTCAAAATGTGTCTTAGCATACATTAGAAGAATGCATGCTTTGATATTTGTCAATACATAATGCAAGCCTTGGAAGTAAAATTAAAGAAGTCTCAGTTTCTGAATCAGTTTATAAGATCAGAGTTCAAAACAATGTATAAACTACTTAGACTTCACACTAGACTGCTAATACTTTACGAAGATGATAGACTAATGCAGATTATACTATAATGTAGATTATACCTTTTCCTTACCAGTTTCTTTCTTTTGTTTTGATAATCCCTACCTTAGGATTCTTACTCTTTCAAATGAGTGTAAAAAGCCAGGATTTTCATCAGCATTTTAGCTAAATATTTTGCATAGAAATATTGCTTAGTTTGTGAAGTTATTAAAAGGAGAACTATATTTAAAGATTAAAAAACTGTCACAAAAAATGGAAATCTACTCCTTAATTAAAATTATTTTCATCAAGGTATTTTGAAAATTGACTGAAGAAATCTTTTTATCAGCCCTTCCACATTTGCTCCTTTTTAAATTTAGTTTTGGCTTGGTATTGCACATTCTTTTCTACCAGTTGTTTTTCCAATATGATTAATATCACAAACATTATAACTTTTTTTCTGCTCAAGGGAGGAATGGTAGGGGGGCAAAGAGAATGTCACCACATTTTTTTAAAAAAAACACGTTCCTGAAAATTGAGCCTGAGAATATCTACCACCATTCCATATATCTAAAAGATCATTATATTTTTTTTTCCCTACAGGACATAAACTGCTGTGTATGCATCAAGATCAGTGGATTTTCATTCTTCCAGACTTCATAGAATGGAAGTAATAATGTTCTATAGGATGTGGGTTTTTGTATGTTTTGTAACAGTGGTTTTGAAAACCATCTTTATAATATACTTTGTACCTTGCAGAAAAAATGCAACTGAAAGTTCATAGGCATCAAAGCCATTTAGAAGTCTTAATGGTGAAAACAAAACAAGATTTTTTTTAAGGGAACAGCTACTTACTCCCTGCATTTTTACATAAATTAATAAAACAGCATAATTGACTTCTCTGAAACAGAAAATGTGCACTATGTGCATTAAATACTGCATAAAATATGCATTAATGTGTATTAATTAGTACACATAATGCATAGAAAATATGCATTATGTGTATTGATTAAATAAATTAAATAGTGTATTAAATGTTCCATGTAGTTTTTTCAGTTGAAAAAATTACATGGAACATTTGCAGTGTAATTAATAATAAGTATTATCTAAAATGCTATTGGTTAGACTTTATACTTCTGTAAGGCTTTTTTTCCATAGTTCTCACTAGGTTTAGAATTCTGTCTCTAAATGTGTGCCTTCACTTTCTAGCACTGGACAGATAAACATCAATTTGATTGGAAGAGCATTTTCTTGTCATTCCTCACTTTACCAGAAGAAGGGTAAGCAGTGTAAGCAGAGATGAACTGCCTTAAATTTCACACAAATTATCTCTGCTTTTCATTCATGACAGGTTCCTGAAAACATAGGGCATCCAAGATACACACTGTTGGTATTTTAGTGAGACAGTCAGGAAGAAATGTTTATCTGGACCACTTAAAAAGTTTAGCAATACACAGCCAACATGAAAATGCAGCAATATGGCACTGAATTTTAATTCTCCCTTCTGGAGTCTGAAGGAACTCAGTGCATGACCAACAATTCCCTGAGTTACTTTTATCAATCTGTGATACTAAATATACTAATAGTACTGACCGCTTTTGGAGGAGAAACACTATTCAGGGCTAACTTTGTTTGGCCTTCTTCAATCTAGGCCAACTTCACTTGTGGTCCTGATGCCTTGAGAGGCTGCCTAGAACAGAGGCTAGACAGTGTTAAAGGAATAAAATAGGTATTTATTAAAAAGGCCTTCAAAAGATACACCTTGGGCAGTACAAGAGCCTGGCCATGGCTACACCCAAGATAGATGACAAGTCACATGTTTTCACACTTTTATAAGTTTACATATTTGGGTTAATTGTCCAGTTACAGCTTCAGGTTATGAAGTTCTATCATCCCAGACTGCTCTCCTCAATTCACTGTTTATAGTTTTTGGGCCTGAAGCTACAATGGAGTCCTTAGTTCTTGGCCTGTTGTTTTGTCTAACTAAACTGTGAACAGAACTTCCTAACACTTAACATGAAGCTCAGAGTTATATACTAATGTAGTACAGAATCTGGAAAATATGAAAGCTAAAATTTAAGGCATCAATCCCTCCAGAGATGAGGAGGGAAGGAAGAAGTGAGATGAGGAGGCATATGCACATTAAAGTGTATGGGATTCAGAAGACTTATTCCTGACTCAGTCTTGAGCACAAGGGGAGGAAGGGGTTAAAGTAATGATGTTTCCAAAATTTTTTTCCTTTTTTTTTTTTTAAGTATCCACAGCATATGGCAGTCAGGTACTCAGTTTCTATTCAGTAGGTATTTGGGCCTATAACTCTCTGAAACTTTTCTGAGGATACAGAATTACATTAATTAGAAAAAGGATGGCTTCTTGCAGATGTCTAAGCTGGTTTCCCTTCTGTAGCCATAATTTTTCTTTTGGAACTTTTGCTGCCATGAGACACAGTCACAGTCACAGAGCCCATATCCAAAGATTTCACGATAGTCATGGACTAAAATATGTATCTTGAGCCTATGTATGATTCTGAAAATGGTTCTCATCTGCAATCATTGTCTGATTTAAGTTAATTTGTTTTATTTATTTATTTTAAAAAATTGTCATTAACAAAAGGAACCCTTCCAGCATCCCCAGCTTGATACCATTTAAGGTACACTTGTATCACTAGACAGAAAATCACTATTACAATTGAACACTAGCAATTAATAGTGTGATATCATCTGCAGAATTGCTGTGTTTCAAAGATATTATTTCAACATGCTTAGCTGTTAAAAATAAGTGTATTGAGATGACAATACTTTCTACTGATAGACTTTCCAAGCAACTTTTTCTCTGACATCAGCTGGTAGATACTGATCTGAGTGAGACAAAAAAAATTCAGGAAAGCAGAGTATCTTCTGCTTTGTAGAGCGCAGCTTGGTAAATGAAAGTAGTATTTATGTATGTACATACACTACTTTATATGTTTTCCAGATTCTCTAACTTTGTTAATTGAGAGTATTGGTAGTTACACTGATATCAGGAATGAATATTATTCCTATCCCTTTGAACTGCAATACAGCAGTGTAAAACTTCAAACATGATCAAAGTAGTCCTTAAGTTCATGTCTCATGACCACTTTTTTCCTAGTCTAAGGTTGTCCCACTGGTAAGAGATTGATATTTTCCTGGTTTTGAGCAAAGTCTCTAATTTTGTAGGTGGAAAGCTATACTATTAAATTAGTTACTTTTTGTTCATTACCATTTAAGTGTAGTCTTGTAAAAAGATTTGTATTAGTATGACCCACAGAATCTGAACATTTCTCTCCTGAGAACTTTACCTGTACCTTCCAAAACTAAATTTGATGAAGTTTCCTTCAGCAAACTTTCAGAAAAATGAAAATTTCAAGAAACTCTCCTTAGCATAGAAAATGACAAAGAATTAAGGCACTTTAACTTTTGGGAATTCACATAGATGTATTAAGATTGCTCATATTTTCCTCCCCTTTTCTCGTTTTTCCTGCAGAAGATACCTACTCTCTAAAAATCAGATAGTTGTTCTTAAATAACTGTGCCCAAAATCAGTAGTTGCTTTTAAAAGCCCTGTTGGTTTGCTGGACTTAATTTTGTTTGGGGATTTTTAATAGTAAAATGTTGATTACCCAACTGTTTACACATAAATGAGCAAAAGTTATCAATTACTCAATACTAATCCAAAGTGTGCTATATATATGGTATATTACTACAAGGTGAGGATTCTGAAATGTCTTCCTACTTGTTTTATAAATCTGGATATCTTCTTTTTTTTATTCTTATTTTTGTACCCAATGATCTTTAGTCTGCTGTATTGCTACAAATTATCAACAAAGGTCTGTTGCCAGTATCTATCTTCTTTCTGGTTTTTACATATGAAACATTGGACAGAGAAGTGTTTAAAAAAACATCTTTATGTTCATCATCACTATGATGGTGTTTCTGTAAATCTGCAGGTAATTTTAAGTTCATAGTAAGATTCTGTGTGCACTCTGTACTTTCCTGTTTGTTTAGGGTCTGAAATAGCACAGTGGGACATTCTGAGTGTTTCTTATCAGCGAGAATTGAGGTTCTTATACCTTTAAGCATAATTTTGATTGTCACAGAAATATGAAAAAAAAAATTCTGCAAGCAATATTTTTCAAGTGCTGGCATATTCTGTTAAAGAAGCCAATGAGCTTCCACAGAAGTAAAGTAATTTAAAACAGTTCATAGGGCAATTTAATTATGAAAAGAAAAAAGTAATTACTGATGTCTCTCTGAACACATCTCAGTATCTGTCTTTAGTAATTCATTCATTCTTTCCCTCACCCTTTTTAAAAAAACAAAACAAAACAAAAAAGGGAGGGATGGACCAGTGAAGTCAAAAGGTAAGATTTCATGTTAGGGCATTTTGAAAAAAGAAGTCTCAACTTTTCCTGTCCTGATAAACCTGTTTAACAAACTTACTGCATGAATACATAAAGCAGGTTAAAAAAGAGATCAGAAAAGAGATTTTAGTAGGAATAGGACAAGGGTAATATTGTGATAGGAAAATGGTTATGGTTTTAAACTAAAAGAGGGCCGTTTCAAAGTAGATAAGAGCAGGAAATTTTTTTTTTTATGAGAGTGGTGAAAACTTCAATAGGTGCCCCAGAGAGGCTGTAGATGATCCATCCCTGGACATTTGAAGTCAGAGTGGATGGGGCAACCCGGTACATTGGTAGGTATCCCTTTAATTTCAGGGCCTTGGACCCTAAAGATTCTTTCCCCATATATTCCCATAGTATTCTTTGGTTCTGTTGTATCATATGAAAGTGTCATGGTTTGACCCTGGCACAATGCTAGGGCCCTCATGAAAGGTGTATTTCCAAAATGGTTACTGTGAGATGTGACTTGGAAACAGAACAAAGCAGGCTCTAACTTGGGGATGGAAGGAAAAACACAACACTTTATTAACTTACAACATAAAAGACAAAAGGGAAAGAGAAACAAACACACACAACAATCCACAATGGAATACCTCCAAAACACTCTTTTTCCCTCTACCCCTCTAACACTCAATCCTCTCTAACACTGAATTCTCAATCTAATACCATCCTTCACACGATTTCCACCCAGTTCATCAGGAGAGAGAGGAGTCTCTCTCTTGCACCATGGGCCTCCCCAGGAAACACAGCTGGAACCTCCTGTGTTTCCATGTCACACGTGGCAGCCACCCGGAGACAATCTGCCACGGTGACCATCTTCCTTCCATGTCCAGTGCTCTCACCACTGTCCATGGATCCAAACTGCTTCTTAGGTCCTTTAAGAATGCCTCACCCAGTTCCAAGAAGTGGCAGCCTCTCACTATTTGGGACACCTGTCCCCCCCCCCATATTTCACTCCCTGGGGCCCAGGGGCCTCAAGAACAGAGATCCTTCTCCGCTGAAGGCAGAGGGCTCCACCACACTCTCCCCACCAGTCTCTGTTCCCTGTACTTCTTCTCACAATGGCTTTGTCACTCCTGGCTCCTGGCCAACCGCCTCCCCCAAGGTGCAGTCTCTACATTACAGGAAGATTTGGTTCCATCCCGTGGCCATGTAAGAGAAAAGTCCAGCCAAAAGGCCACTCCAAATCATCTCTTCCATCTAGGGCGCTTCTCAACTTCTCATCTGCTGGTATTTCTTCACTCACTCAAGCCTCCTTCTCATCTGCCCGTCCTCCGTCCCCTCTCAGTGCTCAGCTAGGGAGGATCAGTGTTTTTTACAGCTTCCATTGTTTCAGCACCAACGGGGTTAAAAACCTTGGCCACAGTAGCCACCACAGGTACCAATTTCAAATCTGGCCACTGATTGGTTTGACCACGACTTTTCCAGAAACTCACTTCCTGGCCAGACCATGACAGAAAGCACCTCAAATTTTCCTTTGCCTTGTCAGAAAGTCTCATATAGGCCTATTATATGAAGCAGAAGTCTCTGTGGTCCACAAGTTTTGTGACAGTATTTGTGTTCTTGATGATATTGTATAAGCTAAAACCCAAGCAAACCCAACCTCTCATTTTGTACTTTGCCATTAAACTCAGTGCTCGAGTATGCACATCATCTTTTGGAGAAAATGCTATTTTGTTTGTAAGCTAAACAACTTAAGGTTGCTGCATCTTCCCTATCTACTGTGTTGTTTTTGTGGGAACCATACAGTAATTGAATGAAAACTGATTATTGCATAAGGAAATTAATCACAGACTAAAGTTCTTGGGGGACAGGATGTTTTATCAATTTCAGTCCTCTAACAGTTTGTGTATTTTCAGAATCAGAATAAAGATCCAGTAAATATAGAAAATAATTTATATTAGAAGTTTTTTGCATATGCATTACCACTTTCCTATTTTTGTTCATATAAACCTTGAATAACTGTTGGCAAAAATATCAAGAATAAGTGGGAAAACTTGAAATGAGATCAGTAATACAAAAGCTAAGAAACATAAACAAAAAACTACATAGATGAAGCAGAGAAAGATTACAGCTGCAAATATATAATCATGTCTGTGTGACTGCCTCTGGGAATACTTACTAGTATACTGTTCACACAGTGGGCTGTACTTTTCACATCTTTCATATGCTGCATATATTCTACTTTGTGTTGCATAATTTCCGTAGATGAATTTATACTGATGCTAAGTATCTTGTCTTTCACCAAATCACATTCTTCAAAATTTATTTCCCATGTATTTTTCACATACAAACCATTGTTAATAGTTATTTTCATATATAAAATTTCATGTAACAAATTTTCTAACACCCCTTTATGGCTCCCATGGAAGTGTTTCTTTACTGCATTAATTCCAGGATCACATCTCAGATTGCAGCCTCCTTCTAGCTGTGAAACACACTTGCATGGTGAGCTTTTCTAAGACACTAGGTTTTCTCTTGACTAATCACTCTGAATATTTCTTTTAATTCCATTTTCTAATATTATCATGGTGAAGGCACTCAGACTCAACACTGGAAATCTCCACAGCTAGATCTGTTATGTGTGGTTTATTGAACTTTGGTAGTGAGTTTGGGTTTTTTCTAACAGAGTACTGATGTGAGTATATGAACTTTACGAAGCTAAATTCAGACATGCTGTCTTTATTTTTCCTTTTTAATATCCTGTATTCATAAAATTAAGAGATAAGGGGGTTTATATTTTGTACAGTGTTTTGAATGAGTAATATAGTTCAAATGGGTAGAAATGAGGGCCTGGAAGTTATTCGCCTTTTAAAAATCTGATTTTAAAAAGGAAAACTAGCTTATAACACAGCTTTATCATATTGACAAAGCTTTCTACTTATCAAATGCCCTTCATAAAGATGGCAAATTGTTTCTCTGCCTTTGATATAGTCCATTTCTGAGATTTTTTTCAGCTGACTAAAAGGAAAAGGAAAATGCAATTTTATTCTTGCTAACCTATTGCAAACAGGTGTTCAGGTTTGTGTAGAAGAAACACAACACTTGATTTTGTGATGACACCTCATTTGATTTAAGGAGAAAATTTAATCCAATATCTTTCACTACACTGTGTGATAGTATAGAGAATTTTCCAATGTCAGAGTTATAAAGGAACTTCTTAAAAGAGTTTTTTAATATAACCATGTCATATTTTGCATAAATTGTGTCTCATCAGGACCATTCCTTTGGAACATTTTATGCAATTTATTAAATAAGATTCTTATGTGAGAAGAAGAGAAATTTTAAGACTGCCTTTGGCAGCAGTTGTCATGCACAAACAATTGCATTAGAATATACAAGGAATGTTTATTTTTATCCTTATTTCTGTTTTATGTTTTTTATTACCTTGTTTTCAACTGTTTTGTAATTGAAAGTCAATCAAGAAATATTAATTAATTTAAGAATTTGTGGCTGTAGGTGCCATGTCAATCCCATTATTGTAAGCGAGCAGTAGCCACAGCAATTGTCTTAAAATCAAATCAGAAAAAAAATTTGTAAATATATTCAGCGTGTTCCATTTGGGCAAGAAGTAATGGACACAAGTTGGAACATAGGAAATTCTGACCAGATATGAGGAAACAAAAGAGAATGGTTCAATACTGTTACAGATTGCCTAGAGAGCACATGGAATTTCCAGCACTAGCAAAGTTCAAGTCTGGACATGATACTTGAACATTCTGATTTAATTAAACCTGCTGTGAGCATAAGGATGAACTTCCTGATCACATGAGATTACTTCCAGTAAAATCTATTCTAGTGCAGCTGATCTTAGAAGCCAAACAGATACATTTCTTTTACTCATAAACGTGATAATTTTCTTCCCAGTACAGTGCTTTAGTTTTGAGGTTAACAGTTTGAGACATGCGTTAATATTTAATTTGTTTGCTCAAGCAATATATCTAGTAATTACAAGACCTAAACAAAGTGCAGACAGTGTGCACAGGAGAACTCCCTTCCACTGGGTGCCCATAGGGTTGGTTGTGTTACTTTTTTATATGACTGTTCTATATACCTTTTTTTTATGTGTTGTTTGCATGCTACAAAGCAAGCCTCAAAACAGTCCACGTGAAAAGAAAATAAGAGAAAATGCTATCCCGGCTGGGAAGATGAACCAGAAAGAGACCTAACAAAAATCTGTGAAAAGCAGACAGCTTGTTTGATATGTAGACTAAGAAGCTGAAAACAAGAAAATCTTTCCCTTAAGAAGGATGGGAAATTTACAGGATAGGATCTCAGCTATACTTAAATTTTGGAAAAAAATCTAACAGCTTGAATTTTATTTTTTATAATGAAAAAGTATTATTAATATATTCCCACTTTATGCCCCTGGAAAGAGAAAGAAATTATTCTAGAGGAATGAAGAAAGTAACACATTTGTTACCAGTATTCAGCTAAAAAAAAAAAAAGAAGAATGTTTTCATAGACAACTGCAATTTTTGCTGTTGATTGCAGGAGCTATTAATCAGGAGTATTTGTCTTGGAAGTGAAGGAACAGGATGCAGATCACTGAAGGATCCTCAAGGACTGAATTGCAAGGACTGAATTTAAACAGCAGTTATTGCCCAAATATATGAATTACAGTTTTTTGGAAAAGTTATGGAAAGCTAGCCTAAATCATAGTTTTATGCAATGTCAAAAAGAGCATCCTAGCTTGCAAAGAAAGGAAAAATCATCACAGGGGAATTCCAAGAACATCCTCACTCTGTATGCTTTTATTTTTTATAGCAAATAAACAGATTGTAGCTGGCCAGCTCATGACTTCTCATCTAAAGAAGAGTTTGGAAGGCCTGTAAATTTTTGTTCTGCAGGAATACTGACTACAGCAAAAGAGTGCTTTGACACCCTTTGTATCTATTCAGAATTCTTAGAATAACAAGAAAGTTTGAGTGCTATTAAATGTTATTGCAAGGATTAGGGCTTCCTGGTAAGTTCTATTTTTAATAATGTCTACAAAGATACATGAGTCTACAAGAATCAACCTTTTAACATTGTTAACAATTAAATCCACTTATTAAATGAACTTTTAAAACATTCATATTACAGGTAAATGGCAAAAGAAAACATACAATAACACTCTAAGATAAAACATCACATCTTTCTTTAATTCAACGCTAGTCAATAGCTATCATTTGCTCCAGCTGGAAACCTGGCCCAAGCACACTGCTACTAAGTTGTGAAGTTAATTTCACACTTTTAACCTCAACCTCCATTGCAAGGTCATTTCAAATTAGGGTCATGACTTTATTTTATATAAATACATTAATAAACAGAGAAAAGCATTATTTTCCATTATTATTGTCTTTAAGTCTTTCAGTAAGAGTGGAAAACATGAATTTTATCAATAGAAAAAGATATCTTGCATGTTAAAAAATAGAAATGGGGAAAACTCCCCAAACATCAATTTATCAAAGAAGTTTGTTGGCTGTACATAAATCCTACAATGGGTCAGTATCTTGACAGCTGTATACATGCCAGATTCAGGGATAAAATACCCATGAGGGTAAGCATGACAAAATCCCATTTAAAGAGAAAACTATGCATCCTGAGTCAAGTATCCAAGTTTCTGTGAAGGTGGGTAGTCTATTGCCTAGCAAGCTCAAAAGTTTCAGATTTTAGTTCAGCTTTTACTCAGTTTTCACAGACTAAAACAATTCTGAAATAGAAAAAGATATATGAAAAAATATTGGTCTACCACAATGATAAATATAAGAAATGCCAGAATTTCAACAAAGGGAAGAGCAAAGCCCTTTATCCTGGGGTAGAACAACCCCATGCACCACTATATGCTTTGGGCTGCCCAGCTGGAAAGCAGCTTGGCAAAAACAAAAAAAAACTAACACAAAGAAGGTTAATAGTATCCTGCGTTAGACAGGTATTGCTAGCAGTTTGAGGGAGCTGTTCCTTCCCCTTTACTCAGCACTGGTGAGGCCACAGCCTGGAGTATTTCGTCCTGTTCTGGGTTCACCAGTACAAGAGAGATATGGACATATTTGAGGAGAGCCCAGTGAAGGGCCAAAAAGATGCTCAAGGGACTGGAGCTCTTGTACTTCCAGCTACTATGTAGGGTTACAATTTACCCTTAGTCTAATGGAAGATATTTCTATTGTGGTTCTCAATTCACATTCTTCATGTGAATCAGGAAGCATTCTGCAAAAAGAGAATAATCCTCAAACCGTCTTAGACTGGAATGCTACATTCCTAGAAGAGCTGACAGATCTGGACAGAACATTATGATACAT
Source organism: Passer montanus (assembly GCF_014805655.1). Classification (NCBI taxonomy): domain Eukaryota; kingdom Metazoa; phylum Chordata; class Aves; order Passeriformes; family Passeridae; genus Passer; species Passer montanus. The sequence goes on from NW_024366748.1 coordinate 295,598, forward strand.
GAATTATTAAAATCTTTTTTGTACCCAGACTGACTTTTTTGAAGTCTCCATGTTCTACTTTGAAACTTCCAACATTTCCGAAATGCACATTTTGACAGTGTGGGTTTATTTTGGAGTTTGTATACACAAAAAAACATTTCACAAATGTTATTATCATAATGTAATGTATACCCTTTTCATTAGTTTTATTATTTATCTTGTTTTATATGGACCATTATTTTCATAGGGCATGAAAACATGGACAACTGTGAGAAAACTGAGAGAAGCTGGAAGCAATGAAGGGAAGAATATTTCATAATGAACAGGCCTACTTTAATAGCATATTCATACTTCTCAGCAACAGTAAATTAATGCTTCTACCCTCTCTTAACATGATCTTTATGCATTAGGCTATCTTCAAAATGTAATGATGTACATCGATCATCAGATATTAATCTGATGGAAAAGAGATATAAACTGTTTGTTTGGTCCTGCAAACCAATCAGAAGGAGTGGATAACTTCCTCTCTGAATAATTAGAGTGCCATTATCAAAGTCCTTGGGAAGAACGTGTACAAGAAGCCAAACTTAGGAAGGGTTATGGTGATTCTCCCCGTCTTACTATTTTTACTTCAAGGAAGACAAATCCCAGGGAATATATATTTTTGTTTCTGACCTGTTTGCAAAGAAACTCACCTGCACAAAAATTGTCCTTAAAGCAATTTAAACTCTGTGTGAAAAAGACATTTTGTTGGTGGCTATATTTGTTTCAGTGTAGTTTAATGGCATGTCTTTGTATGAGGTATTCACCTACCTAAGTAATAAATGGTATTGATGCCAAAACATTTTAAGTGCCGGACAGGACTGATTCAAGTATCTCACAAACAGAGATAAAACATGGTGGTGGTTGTCCACCTAGTAGAATATCAAATTGAAGAGAAATGTGAGAATGTTAAGTTAACAGATGTTAGTGTTAAACAAACGAGAAATATGTATGTCCAAAGAAATGGGATATAGAAGATGTGATGTCAGCAGTGTGAGGAAATATAGAGGGGAACAAAGCAATAGCCTGTCATATCAGAACACTAAACTCCATTTTGCTGGGTACAGCAGTGAGGCACTTTAAAACAATAATATGGTAGCAAGTAATGATTTAATTCTCTGCCTTGGTCTTTTCCCTAAGCCCTCCTCTTTCTTCCTTTTCTTGAAAAGTGAGGAAAAATGAAATAGGGACACTCAACTAGCTTACAAAGGAAAGGAGATATCAATGACTGACTTTTTTCTTTCCTTCATCAAGGCAGGTTACTCTGTGAATAAATTTATAAGGGATAACTGTTAACTTACAGGTGTCACTCAGTGCTTGGCAATGTGGTGATACGTTCAGATAGTCGTAACCAGGACCTCCTGGATTGACCCATCTCCTTTCTTAAAGTAATATGATTTAGCCTGATTTTGCATCTGAATTAGTGCTATGCCACATTTTACTGCAAAATATATTTATAAACCACAGGATGGCAAAAGAATATTTGTGTTTTTTCCCTTTTTCTGTAGTAAAAAACCTCCAATTTTCATTTTGGTTATAGACTGCCATATAGAACTGATTTATGATTTATGAATTGTATTGCACAAAGCAGTTTATCCACATGGGTTCTAATTTATATAGATACTCAAATACATTCTCATGGAAATTATTGAAATTTTCAGTGATTTGAAGAATGAAGGCAATGAACTCAAGGAATTTTTTCCTACTAACTTTCTGTTGTGTAACACATGTATTAGGAGAGGAAGACAGAATTTATTTATTCTTACCTCTAAACTGGAGAAATATAGGTTTGATTCATGGACTGTTAAAAGATAAGGAATTGGGTCAATGATTCCATCCAAAGAGTTACATTCAATGACTCAGTGTCCGAGTAGAAATCATTAATCAAGAGCCTGTAATTGGATTAGTACTACTTAATATCTTCATCAATGACACAGGCAATGGGATTGAGTGCACACTCAGCAAGTTTTGGACCACATCACGCTGAGTGATGTGGTTGATGTGCTTCTGAGAAGGGATGCCATCAAAAGGGACCTTTAAGACTTGAGGAATGGGGACATGTGAACCTCATGAACTTCAACAAGTCCAAGCAGAATCTTGTAGCTTGGGGCAATTCCCAACATCAATACAGACAGGGTGATCAATAAATTCATAGTGCTCCTGTAGAAGAGGACTTAGGAGGAGTGGTGGATGAAAAATTTGACATGAACCAGCAATATGTAGTTGCAGCCCAGAAAGAAAATTGCATCCAGAAAAAAAGCATAGCCCATAGGTCAAGGGAAGTGATTCTTCACCTGCACTCTGTTCCTGTGAAACCCCACTCCATTACTGGAAATATTCAAGATCAGACTGGATGGTGCCTTGAGGAAACTGATCTATGGAAGGATTTCCATGTCCATTGTGAGAGTTTGGATCAGATCATCTAAAGACCCACCCAACCCAAACTATATTATGATTCTATAAGTTTGGTTAATGGTTAAATATTTCTTGGCAGTTGTGAACCTCCTGGTGAGCAAAGTGAAACAAAATCTTGTTTCTTTCAGCTTTTTTTTTTCAATTTTTGTAAAGGCATATTATTATAGGAGAAGGGGAAAACCAAGATGCCTTATTTATTCATATTTCAGATACATAGAATAATTTGGAAATCAGCATTATTCAAGAAAATGGCGTGTTTGTAGCAGGTCTAGTGCTGGCTAAGTCTCATTGCACATTAGAATATATTCACTCATTTTCCTGCTGTGAGATAAGCATTAGGAGAAGGAAGGCAAAACAGGCACAAACTTTATACGGTATAAAGAAAATTTATTAACAGAATTAAGAGAAAAATAGTAAGAAAAATCAGAATAAAACCTTCAGAACACTTTTCCTCTCACCCCACCTTCTTTTCTTTCCCACTGACAACGTAAGAAGACAAAACTTGGGACTTTCAGTCAGTTTATCCTCTCTAGTATAGTCTTTCTTCAGTCTACTTAGGAATAAGACTCTCTCTTGTTATGCTATGAAGAGTTTTTCACAATAAACAGTTCTCTCGTGGCTTCAATGTCATAGCAAATAAGCTGCCTGGGAAAGGAAAATTTGCTTTGTGAAAAAGTTCCTCCCATGCCTTGCAGCTATCTCACGGCTGCTTTCATAGGCCATGTCAACTTATTAGGGTGCTATTTTAAGGATGAGCTGTTCTAGTGTTAAATAAAAGTTCTCTTCATCCATCTCTGGAACAGAGATTTTCTATTACTGTCACTAGGGCAAAGTTTCTCATCTCTCTCTGTTCAAGCTTCTAATTGGATTACAGTAACATCTACTTGCTTCAACACTGGTGCCTTGGCTTACAGTTGTGTTAGAACACTACATCCTCCTAATGCATTTTTATGAGTTACAGGGAAAAAGAGTCAGATGTATCAATTATATCTTCTCTATAGCCTTACAAGAGGATTTCAGCCCAAGTTTAAGGCACTCCTCAATTCCCCCATCTAGAATTTGACTCTTCACCAACCTCAGAGTCCCATGTTGTTGTCTCTATGTGTCTTCACCCTTTCTTCTTCCTAATTCAGGACAGAATTGATGTTCGTAGGTTCATTTGCTCCTAAGCTTTATCAGTTGAAACAATTTTTATAGAGTTCTGTATCATTGAAAGATTGCTCTTGTCCAGGCTCTGCAACTGAGTGTTAGCATTCAGGAACACATAATCACAGAATGATTATATGCAGGTGCTTTTATTGAAGAGCTCTGGATGTCAGAGGTACAGCCCCAAATCTGACTCTGCCATGGGGTCGGGATGAACATGTTTTTATATTCTATCGTTATATAACTTACATATTAATTATTAAACTTACATTGTTCTATTGTATAAATTGATTTCATCCAAGCATAGGTTTCTCGTGATCCCCCCCAAACCATTGAACATAGTTTCTCATGGTTCTTCTTACGATTAAACAATAATTATATCTGAACAATCATCACATCTAACAATTATATCATTTATCATATACTGGTTACGCAGGTGCAATTTCACATGATTTGGCTAACACAAGGCCTAGTGTTTCCCAGGGCCTACTTTTAACATTTTCCCAGGGCCTACTAAGCGTAGCTTTCTTTCTAAATCCCTGAATTTTCTATGATTTTAAAATCTTTTACTGTCATTCCCCCCCTTTGAAAGCATTTTCACTTCACTATAAGTGCAAGTGTTTTCACTTGATAGAGTCCTTTGCTTCTGGGTCTATACTTATGTTCTTGGAATCCATGATTGATGTAAACATTGTCATGGGTGCTGTCATGAACTGGAGAACCCGAGGATGGCGGGTGTGGATCTCGTGTCAGTGCCTTTATTATTTTTCGGCTCCAGGACATTTTCTTCTGTATTTCTCCCTTTAAGATGCTGTAAACTAACCAAACTGCTAAGAATACAATTAGTAAGATTATCACACTCTCAATGATGGATTTAATCCATTAACTCACTGTTGAGAGCTTTGTAACAAGCTGTCTCCGAGCTAAAGGTCACAGTGAGATTAATTTGACCGAGATAGAGAATGAGGGGAGTTGCCATTCCAATTAAACTGTGTGTCCTTGTCCCACGGGTGAAGTAATGCACCGAGCAGGTGGTGGAGCGGGACAGCCTGGGAAAGTAGTAAGTAGTTATACCAAAACAGCACGTAGATAGCTGATAACTAATTAGCCAATGGTGAGCTGGGATTTTGCACTATGCATGAGCTAATTAAAAGGTGTATAATAATCGGTGATTCGGGAATAAAGACGAGACTTGTCGATCATCATATGGTGAGCGAGTCTTCCTTCTCCATCAACTTACATTCCACCCTAACCCTTTGAAGATTTTGCCTAACCAGCTTGTAGCCAAATCCTTTTGCTCTTCTTGTGCTTCATGCTCTATTTGTTTCAACTGATTGATGTCATATTCTACATCTGCAGTTACATTTGGGATGTGGACACAGCAATGATCAACCCGTTACTTTAAAAATCCACACATTTCATGCTCTTTCAGGAGTAACAAATCTAAGGCAAACCAATTTTGTAAAGTCATTTCTGTGGTAGCTTGTAATTGTACGTTTAGTTCTTTAAATCCTTCCCAAGTGACTCTTGCCAGTCTACCTACCTGACCTGTAAGATTGTATAGCATTTCTCTACTCTGATAGTTTGCTGTAAAGCAAAGACTCTAGGGCCCACCCAAATTTCACTCTGCTAGAGGGTTCTTGCCAAGTGTCATCTTGATTTTCATTGTCTATAACTTCTCGTCTTGTTCTTATCTGCAGAAGTTCATGTTCTTCCTTAAATGGGGACTTTTTCCAAATTTGACATAAGGTAGGGAGGCCCAAAGTAATTTCTTTTACTTTCCCGTCTACAGGCAGATGTGTTGTGCAGGTACCATCGCTTGTCACCCATACGAATTGTCCTGGACTTCGGATTGTAATCTTGGTACATCCTACGATTATTTTGTAATCCACTTTACCTTGCTTATGTTTGATCCCTTTGCAGGCACAACCAATTTGTAGGGCTATTACCAGGGGTGACATCTGTTTTATCTCTATATCATCAGAAGTGCAGTCGTAAGTTTTATTACATGACCACCAACTTACTTTGTCTGCCCTCGTTCTGCTACTAGTGGCAGTGTTCATTACTGCTGGATCTGTTTCATTCTCAGAGACTTCCCATTTAATACACCAAGGGGTGTTTGCCATATATTGGAATTTTTGAAGTATACTCATGGATGACACACTGTCCCAAGGCTCTATCTGGTCTTTCTGATCCTTGGCCTCACACTTCCATACCAGAGTGGTTTCTGTAATACTCTCTATAATCTTTTTATAGTGTGGCAAATAGCATTGCCATTGTGCAGTATCTCCCGACCCTCCCACAGGAGTTCCTAGTATACCATCACTTAGAATACAATCTTTCTGGCTCAAAAGCTTCATCCATGTTCCTGTTTTATCCCATGTTTCCTTGACTACTTGCCTCGACTCAGGCGCCTGTTTGCATGCAATTTTTGTTTTGTTCTTTTGTATTTCAGGTAGTTTTGTTGTTATAATTCCCCAGTTTATTGGGTCTCCTGCAGCTTTCGGTATTGGCAGACAGGCAGTTATTCTGCTGGTGTTTTGCATTTTGGCAAAGTCTTTGACTAATCCGATCATTACATTCTCAGCTCAAATTACATTAGAAACTTTCATCACCTGTGTTTCTGCTTGTACCTCTCTCTTCATTCTAGAATGAAGAGTGGTTAGTTGATAATTTTGCATTCCACATCCCAAAGACATTAATAACCATAAAATGAGCATTGGCACAATTACTGATAACATTCTCGAAGCACATAAACACATCTTATCTACAGTCTTGTTGGTTCCACAGTTTACACAGTCTGTGATCTGGAATGGATTTTCTTCACTCGGGTATAGTGAATCCAGGGGTCCACACCGGCTAATTTGACTGCTGTAAAGGTGGTCAACAACCTGACGGTGTCCCATCCGCTTTTCTTTCAGCGGTTCTTCATTCCAATTTTTGATGTACACCTCATCTCCTGGATGTATGTCATGAACTGGGTTCTCAAGAGTCAGAGGCCTATTCCACACGAGGATGCTCCGGAGTCGAGCTAAAGTTTTCCCGAGAGATAGAATATAATTGTACACTTTCTGTTTTCCCATGACATCTACATTTGGATTAGGCTCAGGAGATTTATATGGTTCCCATACAATATTTCATAAGGACTGACTGACATCCCACTCCTAGGCTTTATCCGAATCCTCAACAGTGCTATTGGCAAAGCCTGGGGCCACTGCAATTTGCCTTCTTGGCATATTTTACTGATTTGCCTTTTCAATGTCTGATTCATCCTCTCTACTTGTCCACTTGACTGGGATCTCCACGGTGTGTGGAGATCCCAAGTTATTCCCAGCAATCTATTTACTTCTCTTACTACTGTACCTATAAAATAGGGCCCCCTGTCTGATGATACCCCTAGGGGTACCCCGAACCTGGGAATAACTTGTAGTAACCACTTAACTGTTTCCTTTGCTTGGTTTGTGTGACAGGGAAGGGTTTCTGGCCATCCAGAATATGTGTCAACTCCCACTAACAGGTATTTGTATCCCTGAGTTCTTGGCAACTCTACAAAGTCTACCTGCCAGTAGTCTCCTGGCTCTATTCCTATCCGAATCCTTCCTAGCTGTGCCTGCCGTCTAGCCCACTGGGTTTTTTTTCAAGCAGATCTCACATTTTGACATTACTGATTTTGCCATTGTTAACATCCATACCGAGATTAATCTTCACTTTAGCAATTTTATCAATGCCTTTGCACCCCAATGCCATTTGTTATGTTTAATTTGTAGAACTTCTCTCATTATCAAGGGGGGTACCACTATTTGTCCTTGTGCAGTCACGTACCATCCTTCTGAATTATTTAGTGCATTTAGCAAACGTGCCAATCTCTCATCTTCTACTGAATATTTTGGTTTTGGAGGCAAATTGAATTGAGATACATTAAGCTTTAAAGGTATCAATGCCATTGTTGTTTGCACCTCTCAAGCAACCTGTCGGGCTGTCCAGTCTGCCTTTCAATTTCCCTCACAGATTTTGGAGTTTCCTGTTTGGTGTGCTTTACAGTGTAGAATTGTCACTTGTTCAGGTTTTTGTACTGCTTTTGTCAATTGCAGGACTGCATCTTGATGTTTAATATGCGTACCTTGAGAAGACAATAGTCCTCTTTCTTTCCACAGTGCTCCATGTACATGCACCACTCCAAAAGCATACTTTGAGTCAGTCCATATATTTACCCTTTTCCCTTCACTTAATTCTAGTGCCCTGGTTAAGGCAACCAGTTCTGCCTTTTGGGCAGATGTGTTTGGTGGTAATGCTCTTGCCTCCACTGTTGTTACTGCATATCCAGTGTATCTGGTTCCATTCTCCATGAAGCTGCTCCCATCTGTGAATAGTTCCCACTCTGGCTGCTCAAGTGGTACGTCTTTCAGGTCTCCTCTTGCTGAATAGGTGTACTCTATTACCTCTACACAGTCATGCTCTAATGCGCCTTCTTCAGTTGTGGTACCTAGAAAGAAAGCTGGATTCAAAAGGTTAGTTGTTTTTAATGTGACATCATCCTGCTCAGTCAGGATTATCTGGAATATTACCATCCTGCTTGGAGATAGCCAATGGCCCCCCTTCTGCTCTAAGGCAGTGGTTACCATGTGTGGTACACAGCCATCTATGTGCCTTCCCATAGTAAGCTTCCTGGCTTCTTGTATCAGTATCACAGTGGCTGCGACTGCTCACAGACATGAAGGCCACCCGGCACTTACGTTGTCAAGTTGTTTGGAAAAATAGCCCACCGGCCTTTTCCAGCTTCCCGGATGTTGGGTTAGGACTCCCAGTGCTAGGCACAGCCTTTCATGTACAAACAGCTGAAAATCTTTAGACAGATCAGGTAACCCTAATGCTGTAGCAGTTGTCAGTGCTTCTTTTAATTTTAGGAAGGCTTCTTTCTGTGGTTTGCCCCAGATGAATGGCTGTGTCTTCTGGGCTTCATACGGGGTTTTGTGATTAGTTCATAGTCCATGATCCACAGGCGACACCACCCTGCTATCCTGAGGAAGACTCGCAGCTCGTGTAAATTCTGGGGCTCTGGAATAGCACAAGTAGCTTGGATATGGTTAATACCTAATTTTCATTGCCCTTATGAAATTACTGTAGATTACAGTTTGTTGGGCAATTTGTGCCTTTTCTCTGGATACTTTATAACCTCCCATTCCCAGTGAATTTAAAATCTTGATGGTTACCTTTATACAGGTTGCTTTTTCTTCTGTAGCTATTAGTATATCATCAACATACTGTAACAACAGGTATTGGTCTCTCAGTACTTGCCCATTCTCAGTACAAATCTCCACCTCCTTCGCCAGCTGGTTTCTGAATAGGGTCAGCGAGTTCTTGTAGCCTTGCGGTAGTCGTGTCCAGGTGAGCTGGGTCTTCCTTCCGTTTCCTGGTCTTTTCCATTCAAACGCAAACAGTTTCTTGCTTTCTTTGTCAAGGGATTTGCTACCACTGGATAAATGTCCTTTGTTATTTCGTTTATTGCTCTCAAATCCTGCACTAATCTATATTTCCCATTTGGTTTCTTTACTGGAAATATTGGTGTATTAAATTCTGATTCACATTCCTCTAGAATTTGGTATTTCAAGAATTTATCAATAATCTTTACTATTCCTTACCATGCTTCTGGTTTTATGGGATACTGCTTGACCTGGACAGCCCTCGCCCCTTCTTTTAACTCTACATGTACTGGCTGTGACAATTTAGATTTCCCTGGTATATCCGTTTCCCATACAGAGCAAATCACTGCATCTTCTACTTCCCTAGGGATAGAGGGGACCAGTTTTTCTTTGATCATTAAAATTTGTCCCACCTTTGATTCAGGTACTTTCATTACAAGTTCCCCGTTCTCAAAGGTTATTACTGCATCAAGTTTCGCCAGCAAATCCCTCCCTAAAAGCGGAATTGGACACTCAAGTACATGTAAGAATTCATGTGACAAAACCTTGTTCCCAAAACACAAATCTAGGGGTTGCGAGAATGGCCAATTTTCCTCTTTCCCTGTAGCCCCAACTATTGTTATTTGCTTGCCCCCAATTTGCCCTTGCAAATCATTTAGTACCGAATATGTGACCCCCGTATCCACCAGGAATTTTACCTCTTTATCCCCTAATTGAATGGTTACCACAGGTTCTTGTACTAATTCTAATTCAAGTCAGCTGCTTTTTGTCCTTCAGTCCACAGCCTAGCTGGGTAAAAGCGGCTGAGCAAACAAAGTCTATTGAGTCATGAAGAGATAGCTGTGACTGTGTGGGCCCAGCTATGTGGCTGCTCCTGATTCAGGACAGCGGCAGCTGCATAGCTGGTCCTGGCCCTGGCCCCTTTCTTTGGGGCCACTAGCAGCGCCAGCCACAGGGCCATTTTCCGGTACTGGTCCCCGGGCTCTGCCGAGAAGGGGGCCCACCCCGCTGAGATGGGACCCCCTTCACTGAGAGGTGACAGGGCTGCCCAGCCTTCACTGGCAGGCTCCCCAGTGAAGGGCTGGGCAGCTCTCTCACCACCCCTCTGAGGGCAGAAAATCTCATCTGGGCCATGCACTGATCCAGCTGCAGGGGCTGCGTTGGCCCAGCCCAGACCTGTTCAAAAGACATAAGTCAAAAGAGCATTCTCCTGGGCTTCCTTTGTTTTTAAATGTGTTTTTCTGCAGGAACGTGCTCAACTCCTTGAAGTAGTCCAACCGGGCGTCAATCCCCAAACTTAGCCAGCTGATTGGCCCTTCAAAACCAGCCAGTTCATTGGCTCTGTCAGGTCCCCACACAGGGAACCACCCTCTTCCCCCGCGACTGAAAATCAGACTTTCATTTAACTATGACAGTGTTATAGGTAAATACAATACATCCTTAGAAGCTTTAATTTGGACAAGTCTAGCAACATAGGCAGAGAAGAATTTCAGTGTAACTTAGTCAGAACTGAAAGCATTTCGGCTCTACAACAAGGTTTTTGCTGTTATCCTGAACTTCTCATATCCACAGCTTCATTGTCTATGCTACCCAAGACAGTGAAACTAAAGTCAAACTGGGTATGTCTCTGTGTCAGGCAATCATATCTCTAGTTTTTGCACAGGTGGAAATCTTTGTCAGTTCTTCCCTAACTGTGCTGGTTTGAAGATAAACCAGTGGGAGAAATGAGCTCCACACAAATACCTTGTGAGAGATTTCAAGTCAGAGAAGCAGTTTAATTAAAAAAAATGAATAAATTACAATAAAGTCAATAGTACAGAAACACTGTCTTAAACCAACAAAGTTGGGGTACAACCTGACACCCTGTTGGTGGTGGTAGCAGTCCAAATAAATGGTGGTTGAGTCAAGTTGGAGTAATGAATGTGGTCTTGTCAAAAACAGCGGTCCTGTGGAAAGGTCTTATCCTTCTCTGGAGGTCCAGTGGTGGTGGTCAAGAGCTCTTGTCCTCTGGGTGTCCAGTGATGGTCATGGTGTCCCAAATCCCAGATTATACACAGGCAGGAATGTCTGGTACCTCCCCCAGGGCAGGGACTTTCACAATGGGATGATGTATTTCTGAGTCATTCTTGGTAATCCTTGATGACCCATTAGTAGAGATGATGCCCTCAGAGTGGGTGGCGCTGCTTGTCTCAGTTTAGAGACAAGTTTAGGAAAAAATCACTCTAGAATGAGTGTTTCCTTGAAAGTAAAGGGGTTTCAGCAATCCCTTCTCACCAATAAGAAATGAATAACAGTGGATGAAAGTGAAAAAACCCAACAGTTTATTGATAAACAGAATTCTTGCACAGCACAGAAAGAAAAATACTAAAGCTAATGATATTGAATTGTTTGAATCTTACCCCCACACTCACCCACACCAGAACAATAAAACCTACAAGGTGCCAGGGAAAAAAATACAACGGCCAGCCATTTGACAGGGAGAAACAAAATGGTGCTGGCTTCTGTCTCAGGGAAGAAAAAGACCCCAAAAGATGCACTCAGCAGCTTGGGCAAAACCAGATGGGAACCTGGTGAATCATGTTGGTCTCCTCTTCACAGAATATGAAGCTGGTGGACTTTGATGTCCTTTTTCTTGTTGGTTCAGCCTTTCTGAGGTCTAGGGTTGGGATGGAGAAGTCCCTTGGCTCCCCGCTGGTCCCTGGATGATTTGTCTCCCATTGATTGTTCTCTCTCATCTCAGACCAAAACCAAACCATTCAGGAAAAAAAACCCAAAAACACTCAGAAGGTTTGCTGTGGCAGTCTTCTATGCCAGGGAAAGGAAAAAAAAGCCTTCTTGCCTAAGCTAAGAAAAAAAAGCCTTCTTGCCTAAGCTAACAAAAAACCAACCTAGCTAAACAACAAAGTAACACAGTCTCCTCAGCACCACAGACACCTGAGAGCGAGGCTTTGAAAAAAGCCCATGCAAGAGCCCCAAGGATCTCCCCCCACACCCCCTGAACCCACCTGTAAAGCTACAGCATTTTTGGACATAGAGATGATGATCAGGAAATACAGTATCATCATAAAATCACCCCAAGACATGGCTGCTTCCCTGGGGGAAGTTATCACTGTTGAGTCATGGTGAAGATAAAGAAACATGGCTCCACCCATTTTAAGAGTTCATCAGAAGGTAATACAGATGGTGGTGGAATACATGCTTTGGTTACACTCCATATTGTAACCCAGAGTACCTATACTAACCGAAGACCAGAATACAAGCTCAGAATGTAACAAGAAAAAAAAAATCCCTTGAAGTGGCAATGAAAACTGTCTGAATCTTTTGAGTAAACATGAAAGTTAGGAAAACACTTCTTTTCTGTTCTGGCCTATGAATTGCTTTCAAAGAAAGATTTGAGCCATTAACATAAATTTACATTCCTTTCAGCCTAATTTCTTTCTTATGTAGTTCTCTTTTTCTGTTTCTCAGCTGATTCCCAGTTCTATCAGTCTTTGTCCTGTACATGTCTTAAAACTGTCTGAAAAGGTTACGGTCCTAGAATCAGTAGGATTTTGAAAGCTTCTACTGTGTTTGTAGCAAAATATTGCTACAATATTATACAAAAAGGGGAAATATTCCTTTTTATTCTATGTAGTTCTTTGTGAATGGGATTAGTACATTAGAAAATTGTGGATAAGGGCTTTATGTGGGCATAATCTTTGACTATTAGACATTAAAGGCTGAAGTACATCTGTCCAAGGACATCAAGGATAATGAAAAAAATTTCTGTAAGTATGTTTGCAATTAAAAAAAAAAGGCTAAGGAAAATGTGGGTCCTCTCAGAAAGGTTATGAGAGACCTGGTTATCCAGGACATGGAGAACACTGAGGTACTCAATGTCTTTTTTGCATCAGTCTTCACAGCAAGTGCTCCAGCATGCTGCAGAAGGAAAAGAGAGAAACTGGGAGAAGGAAGAACCTCCCACTCTAGGAGAAGCTCAGTTTTAAAAACACCTAGGGAACTTCTAGGTGCACAAATCCATTGAACCTGATAAGGTTCATCCATGGATCTTCAGGGAACAGTCCAAGGTTGTAGCTAAGTGACTATCCATCACATTTGAGAAGTTGTAGCATTGCATTAAAATTCCCACTGACTGAAAAAAAGGAAACATAACCCCCCATTTTTAAAAAGGAAGATAAGGGAGACCCAGGGAGCTACAAACTGGTCAGTCTCAACCCAGTCCCTGGCAAAAATCGTGGAGCAGATCCTCCTGGAAACTGTGGTAAGGCACATGGAAAATGAGGTGATTTACAACAGCCAACATGGCTTGACAAAAGGTAAATAGTACCTAATAATATGGTGGCCTACTGGTGTGGTTGCAGCTGTGGTGGAGGAGGAAAGAGCAATTGACACAATCTACCTGGACTTGTGCAAGGCTTTGACATTGTCCCTCACAACATCCTTGTCTCTAAACTGAAGAGACATGGATTTCATGGATGGATCGTTTGGTGGGTAAGTAACTGGCTGGATGGTCACACTCAAAGAGGTGTGCTCAATGGCTGGATGTCCAAATGGAGACCAGTGACAAATAGCATTCCTCAGTGGTCAGTATTGGGAACGTCATCTTTGTCAGTGACATGGACAGTGGGACTGAGTGTACAAGTTTGTTGATGACACCAAACTGTGTGGTGCAGTCAACACAGTGGAGAAGAGTGATGCCATCGAGAGGGACCTGGATGAGAGTTGGGCAGGCTTGAGAGGTTGGCCTGTATAAACCTCATGGATTTCAACAAGGCCAAATCAAAGGTCCTGTGCCTGGGTCAAGGAAATCTCAATCGCAAGTACAAAGTGGGTGGAGAATGGATAGAGAGGAGGCCTGGGGAGGACTTAGGAGTATTGGTTGATGTCTCAGCAATATGTGCCTAGAGGCCAGAAAGGCAACCATATCTTGGGCTGCATCAGAAGAAGCATCTTCAGCAAGTCGAAGGAAGTGATTCTTACCCTCTACTCTGCTCTTGAGAGACCCCATCTGGAATACTGTGTCCTGTTACAGGGCCCCCCAATGTGAGAAAGTTGCAAATATTTTGAAATTAGTCCAGAGGAGACAATGAAGATGATCAGAGGGCTGAAATACCTCCACTATGAGGAAAGGCTATGAGAGTTGTGGTTGTTTATCCTGGAGAGGAGAAAGCTTTGGGAGGGACTTAAAATAGCCTTCCAGTACCTAAAGAAAGCTTGCAAGAAAACTGGAGAGGGACTGTTTGCAAGGACACGTAGTGAGTGATAGAACAAGAGGGAAAGGCTTTAATCTGAAAGAGGGTAGATTTAATTAGATATTAGTGAGAAATTCTTTACTTTGAGGGCAGCGAAGTATTGGAAAAAGTTGCCCAGAGAAACTGTGGATGCCCCATTCCAGGAAGCATTCAAGGCCAGGTTGGATGGGGTTTGAGCAAGCTGGTCTAGTGAGGCAGGGGGGTTGAAAGTACATGATCTTTAATGTCCTTTTCAAGCCAAAATATTTTATTTTTCCACGATTCTATGCTATGAGAAAAGGAGGAATTATTCTGTAGTCCAGTTGCCACAAGGACACACTTCTTTTATTCATTCCATAAAAACACAGAAAAGGACAGGGCTGTGTCCTATTTTCTCACCTCATCAGATTCATGAAGGAACTGAAGTCACCAGAGAGCAGAAATTAACTAAAATGATCAGGGAGATGGGTTGAAAAGGCCAAGCAAATTCAAACCTAGCAGCCTTGTAATCCATTCTTCATCAGTCAGTAAAATTAACTAGTTTGAACAGTCCTTTTTTCACTGTGTATACACAAATCAAATCTATGGCTTCACCACTTACAGCAGCAATAATGCTGTCACTGCATCCAAAATAGAGGTGTAAATTTGAGGCAGAGTAAGTTTTGTAGGTTGGGTGCAATATCTTTATTTAAATCAGGTTTTATCAGGTCTTATAGCATGTTTTTATTGTGACCATAATTGTTAGCATATATGGAATTCTTTTTCCCTTCAAGCTTTAGAACTGAAACAGAGATGAAAATACTGTGTTGAAAAATGAGTTCTTCCTCATAATAAATTGAGATAATTCTGGTGGTGGTGACATGACTTCATATACACAGTTGCATAATTGAGTGAATAATGCAAACATGCCTTTTGCATGTGGTTTATTCAAAGTTCAGCGTTTCACTAGAATGAGTGTCTAAACTACAGCTGGCCCAGTGCATACTATTTTTCTTCCCCAAATGTCAAGCTTCTGCCCAAAGGAACTAGGCACTGTATTTTCATGTATAACTACGTAAAGTTTGAAGAATTTTTTGATTCGTTCTATCCAACAAATTGTTCCTAATGATCTTGTCCCCCATGGCAACATCAACAAACAGTAAAAAAATTTCAGAATAGACAACTTACAGCACATCTAATAAGTTTTAGGATTAGACTATGAGAAGAATCACTTAACTGTTTTCTCTTGTAAAAAAAATTGTCTGCTGTCTGATATCTAATCAACTACTGTAAGTAATCTTGTAGAGTGGGAACTAATGTATATGGCTAAGAGGTAACTGTCTGATCCTAGCTATTACAAGGAACTAAAAAAACCTCACCCCACAAAACCCCTAACAGATACCCATCTTTGCCCAAGATTCAAAACACTATCAAATTTTTTTTACAAAAAATTCTGAAAGAATGCCCAGCCTCATCCCTTGCTGTCTCTGCTGAAGCTTCTAATGTTTTTCATAAGATCAGAAGATCAGAATATTTCAAGAAGGTCATTAACCTCTGCACATCTCTCCTCACTTGGTAAGCCAGTGTTTTTCAATACAATGCAGATTTTCTGTGCAATCACTCAAGGCAAACATTTCTTTACCAAAATCAGCATTATCATCATGCGTGTCATCAGTCAATAAACCAAAATCTGATACTGTCACAACATTTGTACCTACTTTTGCCAGTACTGTGGGTTTACATGACTATGACTCAGGCTTACCTTACAAATTCAGTAAGCTCTTTGTCTAAAACACTTCTTAGTATTGTAGAAACTTCCACCCTTAAACTCTACTGTGAGATGATAATAAAGGCAGGCTGACTAAAACAATCAACAAAAAACCACAGACACCTCTGTTCTCTATTCGCCCAAACTAAAATACATCTAAAACTTGTAACTTCAAATCATATATTGCAACATTTCTTCTCAAGCAAAATATCAGATTAAAGAAAGTCATGGTAGGATTCGGGTCCTCTAGCTCAGTGTTCTCTCTTCATCAATGGCTAAGAACAGACTTTGAATTAAAGAACAGGAGCAAAGTGATGAGAGGTGTGTATTCTCTCAGCTTTTAATGGACTGTGGGTTTGATGATTTTCCAGGTCAGAGACTGTGACTTAAAGAAAGTCTAAATTTCTTACAGAACCACCCTGGACTAAACCATCTCTTCTCTGATTTATTTTTTGAATATTGTAAATTTTTATTTAAATGTAAAGGTCTGATACTTATTCAATTTAATGACATTAGTCAGAACATAGCTGATATAATAAGGTTTGTCCTACATCACTCTGCACTGACTGATATTGAGCTAATGTGATACATGAAAGGATGAGATACACCAGCAAAGACAAGAGTGAATCCAAGGTTTTATTTGGAAGCATCAGTATGTAAATCTCTACTTCACTCTACATCAGTAAAAAAATCCTTACTCTACTAAAGCTTTCTTCATTTAGAGTTTATAGACTTAATCACAGTTATACAATAAATCTGTCCTCTTGATATCTTCTACTGTTCTCTGCAAAGCCATGGTAAAGGAGCATGAAGAGTTCAGTTCTTACATGGTACCAGAAGTAGAAGCTCATTCATACAGTTCTGTCTCAGGTACACGCTGTCCTGAGAGATGCTGCTGGTGCTGCTGCTGCTGGCACTGGTCTCTTACAAGAGCACCTGTTATCTGAGCAAGCTAAGATCACATAAAATGATAGAGAGACAACTATTAAGACTTGAAAATGTCTGGGAAAATTTATCTTACATTATTTAAGACCACTTTGGAGGTTTTGATAGTCTCATTGGAGGTTTTGATAGGACTAGAATTTCTAGTCCTCCTGAGTTTCTCCATGACTACTAGAGGGTAAGTTGCTACTAAAAGAATGAAAGAGGGCCTTGCATGCATTTATATGTAAAAATTAAATATTCCACCAGTGTCCTAGGCTGTTTATCAAAGGCTGGAAAACTAATTACAAATTGAGTGTTATGAAAACACACCCTTGGCATAAAATCAAGGGTTCATTTCAACTATCACTAGTATTCGGATTTTAAAACAACAGTTAATCAGAATGTAGAAGAGTAAAATAAAATAATGTGGAACTAGAAGAGGAAAGAATTCAGTCTCCACACTGAACTTCCAACCTGTTTCTACTATTAATCAAGTACCTGATTTGAAACAAGTGGCTAATATCTATTTAATGGTAAATACAGCTTTTTACCCCAGAATAAGTTTATTAATGTTGACACCATGTTAGTTTAAAGATATAACCCTCTTACTGAAATGACAATATAATTTTCCTTTTAAGTGTTATGACTTCAAGAACTGAACTCAAGAAATGTGGAACTGGTCAATAAGACTCTTGGGCATATTGAACCTTTCTGAACCAGAATTACTGCATTGTCTAGGTGCCTTGTGCAGTGTGGACTGTCTCTCATCCAGTAATTTTTAACTGATAAGCTTTCTAAATCCTATATTCTGTCTGTGAGACTGGAAATTTCAATTAATGCTGTATTTTTTAAAAATACTATTTGTTTGTGCACACTAGCTATGATTCACATAACAAATAGTCTTAAGGATGCCAGATATTGCTTTTGCCAAAGCAAAGTACACAGAATTAGCACTGAGATGAAGTGTTTGAGTTTTGAGCCTAAAACCAAAACCCTCTGGCAAAAAAAATCAATGAAAAACTACTGATTTTCATACCTTCCATGAAAGTAAATGAAGATGTCTAGTATTTGAGACATTAAAGAACAATAGTTTCCAAGAATTTTATTCAAATTTTCCATGTTAACAAGACAAATTTGTCTACAAAACTCTTGTGCTTTTGCTTCCTTTTAAAAAAAATTGGTTTTGTTTTTGGGGTTTTTTTGTTACAAGTCACATTTCTGAAACTTTCAGATACCAAAAATTTTCTTAGTAGATAAACAGAAAATGTTCAGTGTTCAGGCAGATTACAGTAAAAATCTTCTTCTATGTTTTCAATGTGTAGAATAGAAACTTGGATTTCTACCCTACTAAGTCTGGAGATTAGCCAATGAAACTTGCTATGGATTTGCAGGTATTTTATGTTCTATAAAGTCTTTTGTATGCCTGTCAGCCAGGCAAGAACTTGTCATCTGCTGTTGGAACACTCTATTTTTATCTGCTCAATTGCTGTCTGGAGCTGCTGGCTGAGTTTCTCTGCTATACCCTCAATAAGTGACTACTGATTGGATGCAGGAATGTCTGGCCTTGAAAAATACCAAGAAGGCATGTTTAGAGGGTTTGCAGCCCACCACAGGGCCATAGATATTCTATTACTTGAAGCAGCCAAATGCAACATATTTTGTTGGGTTTTTTTTTTTTTTTAAATTCAGGTACAAGAACAAGCTAGTACTGAAACATTGCATGCTAATGCTAGTGAACTCTATTAACAGACAAATAGAGCATTTTAAACAGTATGTACTCATCCTGTATTAAGAACTTTTTCATCAAGTGCCAACCTCATAGCAGTTCATCTCTCTGAGAAAAGTGTAAGTTAGGCCAATGGAATCTCAGTTGATTCAGTGTAAATGATGGAGGCATGGACTCAGACTGGCAGGGGATCTGAGAAATTTATTCAAAGGAGCAAGCTGGTTTTGTACAGTTCTTCAAGACACAATATTTCCTTATATGTTATTTTTCACTAAGCGACCTATTACACATTGCCATGTCAGTAAAACACTTTCTTAATGTCCTTATACAGGGGTGATCATATGCTGTTCAGGTATCTGTCAGCTTCCAGCAGGCTTCTCTCCACAAGGTTCTGCTATGTGGCACCTCCTCCCCACAAGGTCAGGCAGAGATAAGCTTCTTTGTGCTCCCATGGCATTCAGCAGACACATCCCACAGCCTGTAACTCAATTCAATCCTATCTCTCCCCACAATTCAGGAAACTGAAGTGAGCAGAAGGCTGGCAAGGATAGATACCAAATTTTTTCTGATATCAGTTTAAAGACATTTCTTTACTGTAAAACTTATAAAGTATGTAAAACTTACAGGTACCTAAAAATTACACTATTAAATGCCTTAACAGGGCACCAAGTTTCTCAGAGAAGGTGAAAGACAGAGGAAAGTATAATGGTTATGCTGTTCTCCCATGAAGGTAAAAAGGTAAGAATCTGTAAATGATCAGCATTAAGTGGCAGATGACATGCTAATGTGTTACTGAAGGGAAAATCATCATTTTATCAAAAACCACCCAATATTGAAATTCAGCATCATTATGAAAGCCATTCTGAGAATAAAGGAAAAACATTTCATCAAAGGACATCTCTTATTACATCTTTGGGTTATGAGAAATGTGTCTCTCATTCAAATACTGCTTGTTCCTTATAATTTCAAGATATCCTGTTTCATATAAATGTTTCTGTCCTTCAACTTCAATTTTTAATAACTACAATATCAAAATAAAAGTTGTGACACTAGGCAATAGAAAAATTTCTTTGGAAAGAAAATAACTTTTCTGAAATTTTAGGGGGAAGTTTTATGTTGCTGTATAAATGTGTCTTTTGCCTCCAGTCTACATTTTTCTTTGAAGATGATTCCTGCATTAGGACCACTATAAATTTCGAAGTGCTGTATCAGCATTGCTTAATGTTGACTATTCTAAATCTCTTGGTTTCAAAGGAAACCTTTAGCAGATTGTGCGTGTTTGTACATTATTTGGCTATCCTGCTTTCCCAGGTATATAATTTCAGAAGTTAGAAGAAGTTTAAGGCCTTAGTTCAAAGTGGGTTTAGAGTGATTTGAGAAGTATAAGAACAGTAGAGAGGAACAAATGGATGTTGTAGCAATGGGGAACAAAGGAGTTGTTCCCCTATGCATCTGAAGGAGATCTCCTTCTTGTAGAAAGCACTTTTATACCTTTAGCTTCCACCAGATATAAGGGCACCCATTGGCCGCTCGGCTGCAGTGCTGCTGTCCACGCGTTCTATCACCCAATCATCTTCCTGCACATGCATTGTCCCACGCGTTCCTCCTCATAACTGCCTCTCACTCCACAACTGACTTCCAACCATCTAGTCTGCAGCTGTGCCTTTCCACCAGGCCCTTCTGGTGAACATAAACCTTAATAACTTTAGCAAATATAACCCCATATCCCACAGGATGTAAAGCTTGTTTTCTCCGAAGAGATTTTTCTGCCCTCCAGAGCAGCAATAAAAGAGACTTTTTGTTGCAGATACTGGAAAAAGGCCTAAGCACAGAACATAAAAATTATGCTGCTCCAATAGGGCTATCTTTCACATGAGCTTGCAAAACACAGGAGCAAGAACGAGCAGTTCTACAGTACATCAGCTTCATTCCATGTATGGATAACATACTCACTAGGCTCAACTTTTGCCTTTGCAGGAGCTTCAGATATCTGAGCTATAAATTAGAACCACGGGTAAAAATGCTCAGGGCTCCTTTTCTCTATCCAGCTCATTCCAACACAAGGTAAAAAAAAGGGGGTCTTTTGTTCTTCTCCTTAAAATCTGCTAGTAATTACAAATTCAGTCTCTGGCTTTATTATAAAGTATGGTCCCTACACCTTATTACATATGCCAAAGTTCTGACCTGCTTGAGAATTCTTTTTTCTTAACTCTTCTACTTCACAAGGGGAGAAAGGATCTATGTTTCAGTATCTCACTGTAAGGGCTGTTTGCCTTAAGGATACTCACTTGGTGAATGGAGACCATTTTAGATATTTTTATGGATCTCTATCCTAACCTCAGCACTTGATTATATAAAAAACAATTAGATAAAATGTGTGCTTTAAATATGTTACAATGTTCTTTTTAATGTCTCTTGTTCTGAAGGGGTTTAAAGAATGGGTATCACATTTCATTAGGCTCTGGATTTTTACCACTTTTGAAATGATAGCAACTTATTAAGTCATCCAGATTGTCCCCCTAATAAGAAAGAGAGATGGGTTAGGGAAACAAGTTTTTCTATCTTTCTTTATTGCAATTTATTTCTTTTGTGTTGTACCCACTAAACTTTGAACATTGATGTTGATAATTAGCAGGCAGAGAAAGACTTCCTTCTTTTTAGAAAGACCTGCTTTGATTTGAGGCTTCAGGCCTTTCAATATGAACATGACAAAAACAAACAAAAAGTTTTAATCTGTCTGTTGCATATCCTTAAAAAAGAATTGCACTGCAATGCTAAAACATCTATTTCATGTGTTAATAGCAATATGTGAAGCCAAGCAAAACAGGATCAGATGATGTTTACTGATAGCAGTATTTTCACATAATAATTCATTTGTCAAATTATTGTCAGTAATAGTATGTTTTCTACTTTTTGTCTTTGGAAATGTGTTTGGTTTTTTTCTGTATCATGATGCAACATAGAATGAATGCTTGCTTTTCAGGAGTCAGGAATCATGAAAATTCACTCTCTGGAAAAAATCTCTGCAAAAACATTGTACTTCCTCATACACATGACTTATAGTCTGCCTTTTAATTTGATGTGGAAAAATTATTGTGTTTTAAAAAACTAACTTGACCTGTAAGACAACCCACCATTTTATGCAGAAATGAAAAAGGGTCACTGATTTAATGTCTCCAAGCCAGTAAATGAAAGTCAAAAATAAATCAGCACTTGCAAGAACATTTCTAACTGTAATTAGCAGACAAGTTATGTAGGTGTATCTGATAGCTTCTTTTTTCAATACAATTGAAGCTGTTTATCTACTACCAGTGGCAATGAACTGCCTTTCCTTATGCTTGAAGGCAGAAAAGTGTTACAGAAAAAGTCTTGCTGTATTTTATTTACCTGTATATTATTTGGGTAATTTTTAAGAGTTTCCTAATTCTCTTTTCTGTTTTGCATCCTGCTCCATTTGTAGAACTTCTTATGAATTGTGCTCATAAGTTACACAGGACAAATAGCTGACTTTACTTCTTAGCAAGAATTCTTACGTCTGTTTTTATTACAACAAGAATAAATATTTGAAATCAATGACCTTATTGTTAATATTCGTTACTTTATGTTTGTTAATTTCTTTGAATTAGAAACAAAATATGAGCTATTTTTCTCTGACTTCACATTATTTAAAAGGCACTGTAAGTAGGCAATAATACAGTAATCACATACTACAGAAATATCATGGCTCTGCAATGTTACTTGCAGTATTTTCTCAACCTTTCTTGATATCTCTTAATTATAGATGACTTTACTTTGGAAAAATACAGGTAGGTGGTTTCCTTTGAACAAAGAATTGTTAACTGCTACATCCAGTTTCAGAATGTTTTGTATTTCTGGTGACTAGAGCTTTGCAAGCATTTTCAATATGACTTACATAAACTTTTGCTCATATCTCATTAGTAACTAGCAAGGGAAGAGAAAAGCCACTCTAATACTTTGCTCACTTTTAAAACTTCATTTTGTAATCAGAGACAAGGAATATCTTTAGTTTTCTGGTTATAGGCAGGTCTGAGAGTCACATTGCAGGGCTTCACTTTACTGTCCCTTAAATATATTCTCCAGTGATTAGGCAACTGTGCAGAAGAACTATTATACAATAAAACAACCACCTATATGGAAATTTTGGGAATGATTAGTAGTGAACTTGTGCTGAATTAGAGAGAGGCTAAGGAAAGCCTTCTGAAAACAGAGAAAAAGCTTGCAATTTAGATAGTGTTAAAAATGGTTCCAAGAAGCAAGAAATGGAATGTCAGAGAAATACAAATCAAACTTTTGGTAGCGGATAAACTCCTAAAACCAGCCTACAATGTCACTAAGCAGCTTTGAAACTGGGTAAACAGAGAAAAAGGGAATAGCTAGGCCACAGAGAAAACCACTCCCATGACAAAAGTGTGAGCAAAAGGTCTTTGCATTTTATTCAACCTATGCTTAAATGATGAAGGAAAAAGTAAATGCAGGACATCCATCAAAATTAATGGTCAACTATAGGGAGCATAGTTTTTTTTCTATGGGTTTGAGAGAAAGGAAACTTTTTATGGAAAGTTTATTTTGTAAATTCAGCTGTGAAAATTAGCTGTTTCTATCACATAATTCATTTCAGATTAATAATATCCTATTCATTTATGTAAGATTAATAGTTAATAGTTCTGGACTGATACTGACAATGCAATGTTTATTGAGAAATGCTTATTAACTGCAATGCATATTAAAAACAGAAGTTAAAGTATTATTCCATTGTGGCAGGGGAACATTACTAGATGCTGTTGATAAATATACTTTCAAGAAAGCAAAACAGGCCTAAGCTGTTTAAAGAACATTTTTTTTTCTCAAACTGTTCCAAGAGAACTTCAAATGTAGCAGTGAGAAATATCGACATGTTTACTAATAAAAAATAATATTCAATGGAAGAGCAAACTTGGAGGAAAACAAACTTTCAGTTATTTCAGAAATTAAGGAAAACTGTCCTTGGGGAGAAAGAAGGTGAACAGAGCTGTTTTAGAACTCAAGAATGCTTGATTACTATGTGTAAGGAAGGCAGGAGACGAGCATGGCTAAGTAAGGGCACCTTGGTCAAATGGAAGTGTAAAAAAGAAAATGCAAAGGAAATTGAATCAGAGACGTGTGTTGTAAGGAGAACACAGGAATGCTGCCTAGATGTCCAAAGATAAGATCAGGAAAGAAAAGGCACAGCTGAATTCAGTTGGAGCTGAATTTGGGGATATGAAGACTATCAAGAAAAACTTCTACAGGCATGTTGGCCAGCAAAGTATGATTAAAGAAAAAGGTACCCACTTGGGTAAATAAGTCCCAAGAACTGGTAAAATCACATTGGTCACTGAAGGCTGAAGTATTTTTTTTACCACAGCATTCAATAATAATCTTTCTTCTTGAGGTTTGAGAATTTTTCAAATTCTCAAACCTCAAGATAGAAATTTAAGGAATTAAGTCCTTTCCACCATCCCAGGACTAGATTAGGATTGAGACCACCTGAGGGACCTGAGCATGCTGAAGTTCCTGGGATCTGACAACATGTATCACATGGTCCTGAAGGAGTTTGCTGAAATACTCGTCAAGATTTTCTCCATGCTATTTGAAAAGTCATGGCAATTGGGTCAGTCTCCTGTGGCTGGAAAATGAGAAACATCACATCTATTATTAAAAAATTTAAAATTTCACAGAATCAAAGAACATACTGAGTTGGAAGGATCATCAGGTCCAACTTCTGGCCCAGAACAATACAGTTCCCAGGAGTCACACTATGTGCCCAAGAACAAATCTTCAGTTCTGTCAAGCTTGGTTCTCTCATTTCCCTGGGGATTCTCTTCTAGTGCTCAACTCTCATCTGGTTAAGAATCTTTTTCTCATACCCAACGTAAACCTCCCCTGACACAACTTCAGACCATATCTGACACTTCTTCTTTGACATTCCTGTATACCTAGGATCTCCTGTTCCCTTTGCAAACAGATTTTTTCATAGACAAAATCACAATGTTACTTGAAAATGTGTTGAGTGAACAGAAAAAATTGTGAATGGGTACACACATAAGCATTTTGGGTTAGTGTGTCCACTCCTGCAAATAATTCAAGTAAAACATGCAAACATAAAAACCAAAGAAAATATTTGAATAGTTTTGTTTGTCAAAATTCCTGCTCTTCATTCACTGTTAAAATTTTGCATTGCTCAGTGAACAGCTAGGAATTATAATGGAAAAATGTTGAGGTTAGTGAAGGGTGAAATTAATAAAAATTTATTAACCCCTTAGTCTAACATTTTATTGTAAAGATGAGTAATTTGCACCTACTACACATTGAACTCCATGTTTTCCATATAGTAAAGGTATTCAGACAGTCTGAATTTAGATTATATTTTCCCCTGCCATTGAGCATCTTTCTTTCATCCACTGGAAGTCCCTAGACAGTTGACTTAGAATCTAAATATGTTCTAACACCACTGAGTAAGGGATGAAAATCTACATAAACACCTTACTGTGGCTCTAAGTATTACCTCAACATTCCCACCAATGGTCTTCAGCCTATGAACAATGTGGACAATACAGTTTGCTTGTTTATGTCTTGATGGTCTTGGTGTGGCAGCTCACAGTCTAAACATTAACACAGGAATGAATTCTTTGAAACGGCGAAAATAAAAAGCATAATAAAAGAAATGGGAAAAGTATAGAAGCACATAAACCAGTGTGTAAACTGTAGGAGGAATATACTGTCTCAGGACATTAGATGAAAGATTGATTGAGACACAGCAGTCTGAAAATTTTCTTTAAAAAAAGCTATTAAAAGAGAAAAATTTCAGGTGGAACTTACTACTGCAGCTTTCTCTTGTCTCTCATCACACAATTTTGTGTTGATAGGTTTGACTTTGTAATAAAGAAGCTTCTTAAGTAAAAATTTGATCATTTCTCTGCTGTGATCCTAACGCCTAATTCTTGAAGTTTATTGTGATTCAACTAATTTGAAACAGAAACTGCAATTAAACAATAATAAAAAATATGGTGTTTTCCAACAACAACAACAACAACAAAAAGAAAACTGCCCAGTGGAAGCTTCTTAACCATATAATTTTCTCCCACTTCTGCTCCCAAGATTATAAATATTCTAATTCTTCAGAGGTTGTTATTCTTAGTTACATACAAAGTTTGTATCCATTTTCACAGAGATATCATGTCAAACATATTTTTATTATTTTAAAAGAACATGGAATTATTATTCCATATTTATACTGACTTGGTGCATCTCAAGTCAGGACTTGCATTGAAACTTCCCTATTAGTTGTGTTTCCAGCTACTGAACATTTAATAAATAACATTGTGTCAAAGTAAAGAAAAAAAGCCCCCACCAACAGAGAAACAAATAATAAAATTTCAGCAAAAGAGCCAAGCCTCATGAAATTTAGTACAAAAATGTGATGAAACGAGAAGAAAAAGCCATTTCTGAGTGGTTTACTTGACCTGAAAGGTTGTTCTTTTCTTTATTCTGTGTTTCAGTTTCAGACTAATATGTTTGTTCTTGTATTTTGAGTGAATATACGTGAAGTATGTGGAGTTAATTTCATTGTAAGTATGTGTCCTAGTTTGGGACAAATTTGTTTCCTCTAAAGGGCAGAATTCAGCAGCCCCTCCTTCAACCGGTTCGGGAGATAATCTCCTTCAAGGAAAGTGGACAAAACTGTCCACTTTTCTTGAAGAAAATTATCTCCTGAACAGGTACTCACAAATGAAGTACAACCAAAGTACTCACAAACATGAGAAAATGAATAATACTGAATGATAAAATCTCTCCTTGTGCTGAAGAGATGGCAAATTCACAAAGTCCTTCAGCAGTCATGGCAGAGAGCTTTCACAGGGTGTGGCGCAGGTCGCTCGGTCTCTTGCAGACCCTCTGGTGCTCGGACCCAGTGTCCAGGCCACACAGCAGCTTGGGGTGGGAGTGCCCGGGCAACTGTCCACGTGTTCTGGACCAGAGAGAAGCCAAACAGCTCCAGAAAAAAAATAGTCCTGGAAAAAACCTTTCTTGCTGTAGCTAATGAGGAAAACCAGCAAGAAAAGCAGAGGAAACTCCCCGTTACCCTCTCTCTTTCTGCACTGGAGAACTTGGAGAGCACTGCCGTGAGCTCAAAGCTGAACTCTTATCTCTATGTTTTGAATACAGCGCAAAAATATTCCACCGCTGCTCTACTTTCTTTCTCTCTCTCTCTGAGGATACCAGCATCATAAAGTCACTGCAGGACAGTATGGAAGAAGTTATTTTAAAATAAGAGAATGCACAAAAATCATTGGAGTATTCATCATACTATTACAAAGCAGTACTTGAAGCAAAACACAAAATATTGCTATTTTGTTTACAAATGTACCTGAACAACTTCCAGAAACACAAAAAGCATGTGTGTGGCTTAAAGAATTTTACAGTCTAACATAGAAAAGACCTAATGGTATGAAATATAGGTGTTAAAATACCCAAACTACAATAACTTTGGATGTTGTAATAATTATAAAAAAGATGTAATTTTACCAGTAACAGCAGTGATAGCTGCTTTAACAGCATTATGATTATCAGATAATTCCAATTGAATTCTAATGCAAAAGAGTCAAACACACAAATACTGAAAGGGCAGCAACAGGATCTGAAATTTGTGATTGATCCTTACTGTATGTCAAGGTCTTGCTTCCAGCTGAAATTAATGCTATGCTGAATTTAAATTTTATACTCCTTGGTTTTCTCTGGCAAATAGAATATTGGTATAATGAACAAAAGACTTTATATGCATAAAATATAGCACTGATTTTAACAGACTTTCATAGAAGTCTGGTTTGGAACAGATTTTTCTAAGAATATCTGATAAAGAGGGGCTACTTAGGCACCTCAGGCTAAACAATTGATAATGCATGTATCAATATTAGTAATTTTTGTAATTAATCCTATCTTTTTGCCAATACACCCAGTTTTCATTATGGCTTCCTAATTTTGCCTGACAATGCCAATTCTATTTCCAAGCAGTTAGCAAAAACTGTGTCACTAGTTCAGTGACATAAAATGCAGATACTTTCTGTAAATATATTTACCATCCAGGACGAAATTCATCACCTTGCACTGGGCTCACAAAGGTTCTCTCTCACCCTGCTAAACCACGAACTAAAGCTTTACATTGTGCATGTATAATTTTGGGGAGCATGTATAAACTTCACCAGCATGAATAACTAGGGACAGTATGGCCCAGTAGCAATAACTGCTGCCTGTGGTACAAATGAGCATACATGAAACAGCCCAAGAACGAAACTTATTAACTCCTTCTACTTTAAATGCAGTTGTGCTCAGAAAATTGATTCTTAAAATATTGGTTTTGAAATTGTCACTAATGTTTTACGTATTCAGTTTTTGAATATGTGTGTAACTCAAACACCACTTGAAAGAAACATAGGACAGGTGGGTCTGTTCTTTTGGTTCTATAGATTCTTGCAGTTCTCCAACACAGTAAATGTAAGTTCTGGTAGGAAGCAGAGTTAGAAAATTTCCCTCATTAATCTGACTCAAAATTTGTCTAGGGAATCATAATTTCTGAGGACACTTGATCTTAATTTTGGAGAAACAGGTAGTCTTTTACATATTGCAGACCATCTTGTTTCTGTAAATAGGAACTGAGATTTAGAACTATCTGGAAATCCAGGATATATTTTTTCTTTTTTTGCTACTGCTGTGGAGCTTTTAATGAAACTGTAAATTTTACTCACTCTCTATAAGCCAGAAAAATTTAGCAAACTACTTTCACTGTTGTGTTTTTCTCATCTCATGGCAGTAAAAATTGACGGGGTTTTGTTGAAACACTGGTTCCTGAGAAAATTAATGCTTTTGGAATTAATTTTTCAGCACTTATTTTTAATGGCATATTTTTAAAGTTTTTAAAACTTGCCTTTTATGAGTTAGTGGTTTATGGGTTACAGTGCTAGATTGACATTTGGACTTGATGATCTTAAAGGTCTCTTCCAACCCTGTAGAGTCTATGATTCTGTGGCAATAAAATTTTTTTCTGATCTCAATCTTTTGAGGAATGTGAAAAAAGTAAAGTAATATGATTTTCACTGAGACTTTTTCTTGATTTAGAGTGTGGCCTGTTTCACAGTGCAGTCTGTTGCTTGTTTGCTGCAGTTATTCAATAAGCCTAAGTAAGGGTTATTGGTAGAATATTTGTGAATGCTTTTCTTTAATCAGACTACAAGCTAATTAAACAGTGAATTTTATACAGATAAACCTTATTTGATCTCATTGATCAAGCTGAGATTTCTAAACATTCAGAGACAGCAGAGAACTATTGAAGTAAACTAAAGGAAATCCATGAAATTTAATACATATTTCTTGGAAGACTGAAGAATTCTTGATACAGATGTGGTTCTATAATATATATGTGCACTGTTTGATTTCCAAAAGCTATTACAGAATATACAGCATATGAACAACCAATTTTATTTCATTTGATCTTTGAGATCTTTGATTATATTTTATCACAAGGAATGTTGATACATGCCAATATGTATCTGGATAACTGTGAAATGATTTTTGTAGAAGTTGGACTTGGCTCAACACTTTAAAAATCAAGTCAGTCACCAATGACTTTTCTTCACCAAACAGTTCTTCAAATGTAGAATCCTGCTAAGTCTTCCTTGCTATAGAATTATTTGTGTTTTAAATACTGTGTATGTATACAGCAAAATCTTAATGAAGTAAAATCTTCCTATATTCTTTTTATTTCTTTTACTCATGTTGAAGCATTTCTGAAGTAGTTTGTATAATCAATGTTCCTAAGTAGGTGCTTAGTGCTAAGATCTGTCTGCACTAAGAAGTGTATTCTAGGCCAGATTCTAGCATATTTATCGATGAATTCCTAGATAATATGTTTAAATGACTAGATTATGATGATCTAATTTTATTAACTGTTTCATCACAAGAAGCACTATTACTGGAAGCATTGTTTTGCCATATTGTACAAAACAGTCAGCTTCCTGGATTTCTAGAAATAAGTTATAATCTTATTTTATAGATAATACTTTCAAGGAAAGTTTTAGAAAATCTTGGTATATCAGCTATTGCTTAATTGCAACAGTTGCTCAACTGTTGCTTAGCTTTCTCAATCTATACCACCTAAGACTTTCAGAATCTTCAATAAGTGTTTATGAGGCCTGACTACAATTGCTTGGTTATTTTGGACAACATACTAGACAGAACAGTCAAAATCTATTTCCCTAAGATGTTGCACTTCTTCCACAAGAAATATAACCTGGATTAATTTTTTCATCTTCTAAAGGGATTTATTTGATAGTTTATCATTTTTGCATTAAATTTGATGTTTCTGTTCAATTTGGTGAGGTTCACAATACTCAAATACTGGGTACTAGTTCCTCTTGTGCAAAAAACTTTCGCCTAACACATAGAACCCTAAGAGTCTGGCTAGGAGAGAGGACTGACATGAATACTTTCAGGCTGTTCCCAGTCACAGTTTCTTTCAGCACTTGGTTTTTGTAAAGAATTTATATTTCACATTAACAACCAATAAACAAAGGACACTTTATTTTTCTTCAAAATTAATCTTACTCAAAGTCTTTCTCTGCGTACTTGTACTTGTTTTGCTTATGAAGAAAAGAAACCTTTTAGTTATTTCTTTTTTCTAAGTTTTCAAAGAGAATTATGACATCAAGATTTTAAGTTCATACACCTAGTGAATGAAGTAGTACACACTTAGGAGTTCCATTCAACTTGCATCCCTCTGAGTGCTGAGAACAAATTGAAACACATATATTATGCCTTAAATTCTGACAAGAAATTTATTACACTGTGCTGGAACAAAATTAGGGAAGAGAAGGAACTTCACTCATTTCAGTATTCTAAATTTTTTAACTTTCTTCAAAGATTTTTTGATTACTTTCTCTATAATTTTTCTTTCCTCTTGCTAGGCTATGTCTGTGTTAATATCTGTCTGTGATTAAAGCCAGCAAAAAGGGTGTTCAGTGCTTGTCTTTGTACAATGTATTACTTTAGGCACAATCCTGGGACAATAGACTGTAGAATTTTATACTATCTGTCAAAGCATTTATGTATCAGATGACAAAAGGATAGACTAACCCTGTTGCTATACAATGATGCAGTCTTTTAAAATAAGAATCCCTGAAAAAAAAAAGGATCTTCATTATTATATTGCTTTTATTGAAATTATAAAATTTCATTATCATATTACTTTGTGATGTGGCTAGCACAAATGTCTACCTTTGATTAGGTCCATTGACATAGGTAAAGTGAATCCCACTTTTTATTAATTTTTTCATCATGCTATTTACACCATCAGCTCCTCTTCTGCACAGGGAATCTCTACCTCCAGCATGTATTTTAGTGGTTATCAAGGTAGAACAGGATTGTTAGGTAGTTATATGGTCTAATTTATGATTTTTTAAAAATAAATATTATTTAAATTCACTGACTGACTTTTCACAAAAATCCATGTCTAGGAACTTCTGCTAACAAAAGACACATTTCAGGTATGCTTATTTTAATTTATCAGTCTATCAGAAAAGCGCATGGGATTATACTTCAGAGCTGAGTTAACAGCTATTAGTGTATAGCTGGCAGATAATTTCAGGGATAGTGTACTCTGGCTGAAGAATTTTTAGACTTTGAGTATTTGGCTGGGCTATTTTGATTGCAATTGGTATATTTAATAGCAGCATGCATTTAAGATTCAAAGCAATAAACTGCCATTTCTACATTGAAAATGTTCACTATTTGTTGTACTAAAAATAAATACTAAATTACCAATCAAACTACCTCCCTAAGACTGGTATTACTTGCTGTGAAAGTCAAATTGCTTTTGTTTATATTGTTTTTACTGACAATTTTGTTGTCATTACTTTAGTGGTTTGTAAAAAAGAAATTAAGAAATGAGTTAGCAGATAATTTTTTTTTAAGTTGCAAATAGTATTTGGTTATATAAAAAAGTATTGTTTACTTTAATGTGTATCCAAATTAGAGTTATGGGGGATAAAAGTATCTGATGACCATTGTGGGTCCCTTCCAACTTGAAAAATTCTGTGATTCTGTGACACTGTTATTTTCTAGACTTATATATTATTGATTATTTTTTAAACACTTCTGCAGATCTATTTTTAACATATCCTGTGGACAGCTGAAAGTATCTTATAATTTCACTTATCTACTAATAACTGTCCATCATTCACTCAAATAAAAAAAAGAAATATGTTTTTTGGGTTTTCATTGGTCATGTGGAATTGATACCTTTAGAAATCCAGTGAATGTTTTTGTATAGGTACACAAAGTTGCAAGAAGTTCCCATCAGGGTGCTTAAAGCAGGCTACATGGTGTGATATGTGTTTGATGAAAAAGAAATTAAAAAACTAAATGCATTCAACCTACCTAATTAATTCCCTGACAGGTCTAATTTATTGGAAAGTATAGTCATATATATTAAGCAATATACACATTTCATTGACATGACACACAGATTGAGAAAGATGAGTAAATGCAAGCAGCATATTTTCTTTGAATGAGTAAGAGTTCAGGTGACAGACCACATTTCACACACTTCAGAAATGGATAAAATAATGGAAGCTGCATCAGAGTCAGTCAAGTATGGTGTAGTAATACAACACCAGAATGACAGTGAATTAAGAAGGAAAGCTTAGTAACCCTTTTGTAATTACTGCCCTGATGGAGCTATACTATGCTCATGACTAAACTAAGAGCTTTCCACAGCAGTTGAACAATGCAGTGTTACCTAATCAGGACTGAATTGTCTCTAACATGTCTGGTCTAGTATGGTGAAATACACAATACCTGTTTTCTATCCTGCCCCCTTCCCTCAAGGAAGAGTCAATTATTTAATTAACAACTGGCTATTATGCTGCAATTTCTTATATCCTCTTTCAAGGCAGCTAAACTTAAAGGGACTTTTCTCTCCCCCTTTGGCTCTTTCCGTATTATTTCCTGGTCCTGAAACTTCAGGAATTTTTGTGAGTTCAGCCACTCACAAAAATAGCAGATTTGCATCCAAATCTTGAATCACCAAGGGTCTGGTTTTTTAGTAAAATAAATGTTTGCAACAGCTTTCCTTACTCTAAACAACCCAAACTTTTTTTAGACTTTATTAGAAACAGTTCTTATTTGGTCATTTGTCCCAGTGTTTCAGATGGAAAAAGAGCTGAGGATTAGGTACATTTGGATCTGATTCCATTTCTATTAAAGAAGTCACTTATCTGCCAACCTGTTTTACAAGGTGTGAAAGGACTAAGCAGCTAAGCAAGTTCTTTGGATCAATTTGTCAGCAGTGAATGGGGAGGAAGAAGTGAGAGAAATCTGTACCATGCTTATTTTTCATTGTTACAAGAACTTTAGAATAAAAGGCTGAAGACAGAAGTCCTCAGAGCTGCATTGAGCTGTAAAGTGTATAAGTTGGTCACCAAATCATATTCCTGTGATCTACAAGGAAATAATTATTCTAAGAGTGAAAGTATTTAAGTGGTCCCTTAGTATTAAAAGTGATGGACTTGTTTACAATACCTTATAGAGCCATACTAGAGTCCGATGATTGCATTATATTACCAAACACTTCAGCTATCTTATCATATAAATAAACGCACACTCAGAAATTTCTACATCTTCAGGTCTATCACATTCCCTAGTACATCTATGCTTTTATTGAGATAATTTTTTACATGTAGCTTGAGGACTTTGGGGTTTTCTTTAGAATGGGTTTTGAAAAAATATAAAGAAGATGCATCTAGTCTTTTTTAAAATTATTTTATGCTTAAAAGTAACTGACACACTTTAGAAAATTCCCTAATCAGCTACTGTTATTTTCTCTGTGTTCTTTTGATAAAGAACACTTCATTTTATTTTACTTTTGGTTACTATTATACATATTTTTTGCATCACTTATTATTATTAGTATAATTCTGCCCTAATGAACATCGCAGTCAAGTCACTTTTCCTCCTTGGCCTCTCTAACTGTAAGATATGAAAAAAACCTAGTTTTTTTTTGTAAAGCATTTTAAAATCCAAATGACCAGTAAAGTATGAAGTTCACTGTCCTGCATAATTTAAATCTGTGGTTGGGATAATTAATGAACTCCAGTTAAAGCCTTAATATTCTACTGAGATCTGTATAATTGTTATGTATATACAGAAACATAGGAGAACAATCTCCTAGCTACAACTGTTAAATGATCCCTACTTAGTGAAAGATGTGTAGCTCACTGTACTGGGAAAATAGCAGGAGAGGGATGTGCGTGCAGAGAAAAGAGAAAAACAGCAACAATGGAGGGTAGATGGGAAACTCCTTTGTAGGGCAAAGGACTGACAGGCAGGAAGGCCCTGAATGAGAAGGGTCAGAGTGAATTGAAACCCTCAGAGGATCTATATAGACATTGCTTAATTTGGAAGTTAGTACCAGTTTTTCTCACTACAGAGACCAGAACATCCCAAGACACAAAGGACATGGAGAAGTATTGGACCAAATCCAGCTGAAAAAATGCATTTGAGGAGTTTAAAACATTTTAATGAAAGGAATGTGTATTTCAGGATAGCTTGGCAGCACTGGTTCTTAAACTCAAGGAGTCCTAGTTCAACTTACCCAACATGTTGTCAAGAAAATATGAAGAGCTTTGCCTGGGTTTACTAGAGGTTTTGACTCCCAGGAATTATTTTGATGAATAGGAGGGGAACATTATTAGAATTCCAATGGGATCTGCTAGTCCATAACATGTGTGAAAAATGGCTGAAATTCTGAGGCAATTTGGCTGTTGTGTTTTTGTCTTTCTGGCTTGGATTTTTAAAGGTTCATTTTTGAATTTTAAATTTGGCCTGTGAAAAATTGAAATCTTTACACTTATTCCTCAAGAAGCTGCCTACACCCTTTTGTGGATTTCAAGCTTACAGTCACACTTTGGGTAATATTTAACAGACAAAAATAATATGTTTGCCTAAGATAACCCATAGACTGTTATTAAATTAACAGTCTTGTATATCTTGTATTAAATTAACTTTCTTGTATGTGTGAGTTTGTAAATACCTATGTATCATAACAGCTGTTCCCCACACTGTTCCACAAAGTTATATTAAACTTAGGATTCCATTCCTGATATTAGCCAACGCTTAGAGCATGTAGAGAACAGAGAAATCTCACAGTATTGATCATAGAAGCAAATCTTAAGCATATACTCAGGTAATTAGTTGTTTGTTACACTGAGTGTTTTATATACTTTCTTCAGGTAGGATGCTGAAATATGTTCATGTTAGACATGTAAGAAGTGCTCAGAGGAGAGATACTCAGGAGAGATACTGTGTACAAAAGGTGACAAAACTAAAATGGTGTATTCAATGATCTGCTTTCAGTGCAAACTTACATGAACTGAAGAACAAACAAATCCTTTATTTATCATTAATACTTTTCAAATCTCACTGAAAGCTGCCCCAGATAACTTCAAGTCTAAAGATAAGCAGGGAGTTACTGAAGATTTCTTCCAATCTGATGGCCACAAACATGAACTTGCTTATAAGAAAATACATTTACCCTTTTTCATCTTTTCATCTCCTTGCTAGATATAAAGGAGGATGATGTACATATTTTGTACATAAAACACAAACAGGGGTTTGAGAATTTTTTTTCTTTCAAAATTGCTATTGTAATGCTAGTATTAATGAAATTATAATGTTGGAGTCTAACATTTCATTTTGTTGGACTTGCACCTCTTTGCTAAAGATTATACTGACTCCTGGTATTCAATATAATGATTTTATATCAGTAGGAAATTATTAACACTAAGCAAAATGTATTATATCCGCTACTTTGGGCCACTGATTACAGCAGCATATGATGAAATTACTCCCTGTTTAAACAATAAATTGAAATAGCTTCCTATCTATCCTTCTCGTGTGTTATGTTTTTCCACATGGTATGGAAAAAACCTTTCTGAGTTTACATTTGGGGTAATGTTAAACCTACATGTAAAATTGTTTCTTAATAAACAAAAAAAAACCAAACAAACAAACAAAAAAAAAAAGCTTA
Source organism: Passer montanus (assembly GCF_014805655.1). Lineage (NCBI taxonomy): Eukaryota > Metazoa > Chordata > Aves > Passeriformes > Passeridae > Passer > Passer montanus. Next base: position 331,341 of record NW_024366748.1, read on the forward strand.
GCATCTAGATATACACATTGTTTCCTTCTTCCTTTGAAAATCATAAAATCAATACACAGATCCTGTCAGAACAAGAAATGACAAAAGGGATTGATGGGAAAGTGCACATAAGGACAAAAATGCAGAGCAGAACACCCAGGCTGAAAACGCCTAATTATGCGTTCAAAAACTAACAATTGCCAAAGTGAACATAGCCTTTCATGACTTATATTCATCTGTTTCTGCTTTCATGTTAAGTCACACAAGCTCAGTATGCAGTATTTTAGTTGTTTACCTTCTGCTCAAACTTCCAATGATAATATTCTTTTAGCAGAATAAGTACAGACACTTATTCCTGTTGTATTTCCCAGCTAAAGAAAAGTACCTGGAGTTCTGATAATATAGTGGAGATGGAAAGCAGAACATATGTTCTTGCCTATTTTATTTCTTAAAGAGGTAGGAATATGATGAGGAAATACACTGCTTTCTGGCAAAGCTTTTAAGACTGTAATGTATCTTTGCATTTCACATACTTTTATTGTGAAGAATTTCTAGTATTTTGAAAAAAAATTATGTGAACTTATTAAGAATTTCTTGCAACTTGGAGATAATTGTATGTTTTTCATATTTAACAAGTTATTTGTTCATGTCTGAATTTAAAGTGGACATTTAAAGTGGACATTTTTTGACAAAAACTTTCCCATTTGAAATTTCTAGTTTGTCAGTAGAAATGTTTTTCAAGCAAGGTTCATATATCTTAACTCCTTTCAATATGGAAAAAACAATGTTAGAACAGCAAATAACTAGCAGTGTTTGGAACACATAATAAACCCCACATCATTTTTTTGATCAGACCAAACTTTGAATTTCAGATGAGGTTCCTAAACACCAAGTTACAGATTCAGATTGGCCATATATACACTATAGAATTCTCTAGCATGTGTCAATCACCATGATTTCTGACTTACATGGTCTTGAGATTAAATCCCTAAAGTGAATACAGTGGTTTTCTTCCAAAGTGTGATTTTTCTTAAACTGATTTTTCTTTTGCTGGCTCAGTCCTGACTAAACTTGCAGCGGCGGCGGCTGGCCTCGAATGGTATCGAGCGTGTCCCGGCAAGCTGCGGCCAGCACCGCCGGCAGCACTGGGGGGCACTCTCTCGCCGGAGGGCTTCCTCGAGAGAGCGCCTAAGGCTTTCGCCTTTGGAACACGAGGATCCGCGGAGCTAGATGGAGGGATGAGGCTGCAACCCGCAGGAGGATGAAAAAGCAGGACCACGACGGCACGGGAAACAAGGGTCTTTATTCGGGAAGGGTCGTCGGTCGTGGACCAGGAACAGGTGCCCGGCAAGGGCTTATAACTTATATGCAACAACCAATCAAAATTTTTGAAGGGTGGGATGAACAAGTAACAGACAACTCGGGTATCCAATGGTGAGCAACTGGGGGTGGAGTCCTGGCCCCTGATCCAATCACTCGATGCACCATTAAGCAGGGGATAGGATAGATGACATTGTAAAGATATCTTCCTTTATGACTTGCCTGAACTGTAAACTCACCTATGTGTACTTTAACTATGAGTTAATCAAAGAAAGCATAAATATGCCTACTCATCACTGTTAAGCCTTCTTCAAGGTGTGTACTGAATTGTTTAAACTAGCTGAAAATGTCCTACCATGATCTAGGAATGTCCAAATTCATGTTCTGGAAGACATGAACTGACAAGCATGGAGGAATCTTCTCCATATTACTGTGATTCAAAAGTCTTGGAGAATCTATTCTTATGTCATTATCATATTTTTCTGCTCCTTCAAGTCACCTAAAATGTATGACCTACAGGAGTCTTCAAAAAATACTTGGGGCAGGTGTCATGTTTGTCATATTACATGACTATCCAAGTGATACAAGCACGACTAGGTTTGCTTGCCTTTCAAGCTTTTCAGGTTCCATAACAATTCATCTCTGCCTGTGTTCTCACTACACTACATACATATAAGAATGTACAAAATTGCAGTTTTTTACCTCCTGTGATGTTTTTAATAGAAGAAAACTGGCTTAATAATTTTAATAGATACCACCCATTGTCTCTAAGCCTCATGATCTGTGTTAGACAAAGTCCTCTAACTCTCAGAAAGCCACCAGTTTTTGAGTGAACTTCTGCATGCTGTGTGCAAACTCAGCATATTGGCCTTGACCATAGGCCAACACCCATGTGTTATCCAGAAGAATTCCTCAGAGCCACAGTTTTGATATATGGATTGCTTGTATTCCTAACTAAATATATTGTAGGTTAATCTTAGTTAGCTTATGGTGGTAGAATATGAAAATGCCAATTTGCTCCTGTGTGTTTTATTCAGGTAAAAGACATTTCTTTTCCCACTGTGTTCAGTTAGATACTAATATTAGTCGCCTAATTAAATTCTAGATAAATTAGAAGTGGAAATATAATTTACAACTACTGATTGAAACACAAAATTACTTTATGATACTGATAAATCACATCATTTCAGTGCTCATTTTCCATAGCACCCTGTTATCTCCTGTGAAGAAAATCTGTTTTAAAGTCTTGATATATTTATAGACTATTATAACATTAAAAATCTGATGTAAAAAATTATTTTATCAAAGAAAAAATATATTTTGTCAATCCACAGAACTGCAGAGAAAATCTTAAAAATACACGTGTTTCAAAAACAATAATGAAATTTTAGGGAAAATAATTTTCTCATCTTGAACTTTATATTTGTGGGCACTAATAGCAGTGCTTAGAAATAGCACTTTTGTCTAGAATTCTGTTCATAAATATAGGCATAGACAGTGACCATTTCTCTCCTTTGAGAGCTACTGCAATGCATATGGAAAACAAATGTCTAAACGTTACAGATTATGATGTAAAGCATATCAGTGCATTTCAGTGTAATATCATAAACCAAATACTGAAACTGGCAAGAAAAAAAAACCAACCAGAAACAACCTTGCACTAGAGGCTCTTCCAAGACAGGATAGTTTTGTGTTATAAGAATTTGTTTTTATGTATCACATTAGCCTACAAGGAAATTCTGATAGCATGAGCCAAACTTGGAAATTCATCAGATTTTTTCAACTAGCCATAAAAAAATTGATGTCAAAGGAATCACAATTTGGTGATATATGAGAGACTAACTTTCAGAAGTGGGACTGTACATCAGCTCCCAGCTGCTTCATTTTGGGAAGTTTATATTTTTGCATATTGCCATGGCTTTGGATTTCTCACAGTAGTTTAGTTTATCAGTTTACTCATGTCGACTGTTTACTAATTCCACTGTATACCTGCAAAACTGAGCTATAATAATGCTAAGATTAAAAACCTAATCAGGTCTAGATACTCCTTGTAGGATAAATCTTTGCAACATACTACAAGAAGAAATAAGATCACAAGGCATGGTGTGAAGATGAGAAAGGAATGTGGACCAAGGATCTGGGAAGAATGCCAGAACTTAAAACAACCGTTATACAACAAAGGTCCCTTGCAGTATTGTGATCTACAAATACTAAAAGCAGGGCCACAATGCCATGAAGTTAATCCTGTAACTCGATCTACAGTTAATCCATGCAACTCATTTGCATTCATTGATTACTTTTACACTAGCAAATTAAAGATGACTGGATGGTTTTCTGATATGGATGTTTTTTTTACATGCCTATATTGTAAGAATGCTTAGCTTTCCAAATAGGCTAGCTATATGCAAACTATCCCCCAGGAATACTTCCTATCTGCCAAATGATTACTTGGATTTGTTAGGGAGAATGTTAGTTGCCATGAAATCATACAAGGTGTTGTTCTCACAATAAATACAACCAAGAAAACATTAATTCATAATTAGCAGCCGGTCTAATGATTGGATGATTTTCTTGGTAGAGATTTAGTAAGTTTAAATGAGGTTTGAATTACTAGACTTCAGAAACTTATGTAATAAGGAATATGTTTTTTACATTAGAGAAAGCCAAGGACCTTTGTTTTCAAATGACATAGATTCCTAAATATAATTTTTAAGTACAATTTGTTACCTGTTCAGCTCAGCACCTTTAACAATGAAAATACCTAACTTGCAACAAGTTGAATCATTGAAGCACCCTGATTTCAGCTTTGAGTAAATGTAAAACCACCAAATTGGTTGGTGATGGTGCCAAATTGCTCCCCTTAAAAAGACACAAAATTTGTGGTTTGTCATCCCTGGACTATACTTGTTCTTTGTCTGGACCTGGAGACTCCCAGGGTAATAGCCTAGCAGCTAGGTCGAACATCCATTTAAATTCATTTTATAAATTAACAAATATGTAATTATTTTATAGAGTTGTATTTCTTCAGTAACAAGAGAGTCTATAAAACGCCATAGTTCACACATATTTGTGACCAAGGAACATTAAAGAAGACAGAATAAGGATTTTAGATCATATGTATCACATTTCATTTGGGTATGCGAAGCACTGTGACACTGGGTGTAAAGTTGGACTGAAGGAAGAACACCTTTTCAGGTTGATTGTTTTCTTGAGCTATGGTAGATATAATTTTCATACATGTTAAAGATTGTGTATTCTGCAGGTATGAAAATAGAGTTGTTGACAGAGGTTGCTAGTTAGTTCAGGTGACTGTACTGAGCTTTGTGAATCCCATTCTCTGACTCCCAGCTGATCTTAGCCATTTTGTACACCTAACTGGAAACTTCACTTGGGGTTATATTTTCCAGTGTGACAGATCAGTTACAAGCTAGGTGTCCTGATATTCTACATAATTTCTATCTTTTTGATTTAATCTAAGATGACTAAAAATAATGTGTTCAAACTATTGTGCAACTTAAATCATTAATCAAGTGTAAATCATTAGTATTTGTACATGACTTTCCTCATATTTGCATACTGTAATCACCAGGAATATTGTTCATAGACTTACTTAGCTGTTTCTAATGCTGAAGAGCTTTCATGCTGAACTAGACCAGAAATTAACATAAGTCTACTCTAACCTGAGCTGTGGACTTATTTAAAAATAACGCTTAATGCTTAATTTAGCAGAAATGCAACACTGTCATTTTATTGGTACATGTGTTTTTTATGTCTCTAAGAAATATTTTTTTATTAAATTGATTGCAAACCTCTTTTAGGTATTAGAATATCTGGGACTTTATAAATAAAAAATGTAAAGGAAAAAGATGGTAGACTTATTGTAAGAAGAATGTCCCCTTAGCACTTAGATAATGACCACCAAGCTTTGTGTGCTTACAGCAAAGTTAAGGGGATGCAGAAAATCATAGATACTGATGATACAATTTTTTTGTTGTATCAACTTTGTCTGGGAAGTGAAAATTTTCAGTCTCATAGCTTGGCCTTATTACACACACAGGGACATGCAGATGTATTACAGAAGCAGTAAACAGGATAAAAATAGTGGACTTATATATGTGTTCATTCTGAGTGAGTAATAATGATAGCATATAAATTTAACACAAGTTTTAATTTAAAATGGTTTGAACACTACTATGGTAAAATGTATGGCAGAGTATGCTGAGCTCTTTTGGGAATGCATGTACTCACATTCTATCTACACGTGGACTTTACTGCAGTTGGAGACAAGGATTTTTTTTTTCTTAGAAGGCTTTGGAAAAGACACCATTTAGCCTGACAGCAGTTTTATTAATCCTCTAGCATTCCATTCAAAATGTATGTATTATACTAGTTTTAAAATAAAGGTAAAACAAGTTTTTGTAGGAAATTGTAGACCCTGAAGTGTTTATTCATTGATCAAAATACATATTTAGCTGGTCACTTTGCTCTTTTCCCCTAGTTATGATAATGATCCATTTCATATCTGCCTGCTGTAGTGCAATATTTGATTATCAGTTTTCAAAGACTACAGCTGATATTATTTTTGTTTTGTCTGTAGGCTGCTTAGTGACTGAAAGTCACTGCAATGTAGTAAATGTTTTTCTCAGACACCACCTGCTAGATCAAGTGGTGAACTCGTATAAGGATTAAAGATCCACAAATGTTTTCTCCATGGTTTTGGAGCTCCTGTCATTAACTGAGTAGCACAGGGAATAGAAAATTCTACTAGTTTGTCCTGAACATCATAAAATACTTTGCTCATTCAGGTTCTTCTGAAGAATACTTGAATGATCCTCCATCATTCTTTAACCTTTGCTCTTTAAACTTTCTTGAGTGTGGATAAATGGTAGCTGGTATTAGGTGGTTCTAAATATATAATAAACAATAGTAAAATTTTAAAATTTATATTCAAGAAGTGTCCATCCAGATTTCTAAGCATCTTTGAAATTAATTGCAAGAAGGAATGCTAGCCAAAGCAATGAAAATATTTCTTCTTACGGTTTTAACCACGTTTGATTCTAATCCATCAATCCATCATTCCAGTATTACCAACCTAACATAGCGAAAAACTGTCATCTCCTATACAGTTAGATGAACATATTGTTAATCTAACTGCATCAGTATGTCTTCACAATGTGGAGACACTGGGACACCACAAAGGTGTAACAAAATTAAAACATAATGGAACTAATCAGCTGGTGGATATTGCTAAATTTTTGAGATTTTCATTTTAAGAGAGGAAAGGAATGCAATCAGATGTTTTGTTAATTTTTCTGCCTGTCTGTTTCTTGTCTTGTTGACATGAACCATTTGCCAGCATGGGCTCTAAACTTAATCTTGTTATGAAGATCTATACTACAAAGCATTATCAGTCTGCATTACACCATAGGTGCACTAGTACTTAAGAGTGCACTCTTACACAGCATAGATTAACACTGCAGTGTGCACATGCTTACACTAGATTTAAATACACTAGAAAAGACTAGCTTAGGTGGGCTGTTTGTTAATGTTTTTTGTTTGAGAAACATGTCAACATCCCACATCGTTCAAAGTCAGCTAAGCTGCTTTCTTAAGTTCAGATAGCCCTATATCTACAACACAGTTCTGTGTAGCTGTGTCTCCTGCTTGTTGCTTGGAGTGCTATGGTTGCTGAGTTTTCATTTAATCTGTTTTCACAAGTGGGACTCATACTAATTATTGTTTGGGTTGTTTTTAAAAATTCACTCATATTCTAATTCTTCTTCATACCTTAAAGCATTGTCTACATACAGTAATATTCCAGTAATATTCAGGAGAGCTGGCCTAGATATAACCTGTGGACCAGATTTGATATACGGTTTTCAGTAATGTGGGTACAGTTGGCCTTGTCTGTAATCTGATCCATGATTCACACTACTGAGAGTGTTGGCTTATGATAGTTATGCTTGATCTCATTGTAGGACTGTGCAGTCAATGTCAGACAGACTTTGGCAGGGAGGAGCAATTATTTTTGAAATTAAGCTTGTGCCCTTAGGCTTCTAGAAGTCTATTACTGCTATCTGCTCTGGAGTACTGTGAGATTGTGTACTTTGTCACGCATGCTTATTGCAAATAAAACAACCTAATGACATTGATTTAATGCAATTTCATACCATATGCAATTTTTCCAGTTGTTCTTTTGTTTTTGACATTTTATCAGTTTGTTCTGAATATGGGGCAAATCTGCTTGCATATGTTTTAATACATAATGGTATAAAACATGTAGTATTTAAATGCTAACATGTAACTTTGAGTATATATTTAATTGACAGGAGGACTGATGGAAAAAGATATTCCAGGTGGTTTTCCATTAGGAAAGCATGTTTTCTCTATTCTCATGGTTTAGGAATTGTACTCCTCAATTCAGTGCCTCGTCTGAGACACTTCAAATCATATTACCCCTGTCTGTGAGCAAAACGTTTAGAAAAGCAACCCACAATTATCTTTCCCAACTGCAAAAAGGGCATTTTTCATACCTCATGTGTATGTTCCACCCTATCATAACAGCATGTATAGAGATGAAGGGGGCTCACCTGGCATACACACTAGTGTTTTACAGTGAAAAAAATTGCAATGCCCACAGAAAAATGTATGGGTTTAAATTGCTGGGGTCTTCTTTTGATTTGGTTTTGTTGTTTTGGGGATTTTAAAATTAAAAGTCCAGATGTGATGGTATGATAGAAATATTATCTTCCATTGTTAATTCCTGTACTATCAGAGTTTTGAAGAAGAAAAGAAACCTATCTTCTTGCTGAAATGAGTCAATTGCTTGCCTGCTGACCTGATGCGGAGGGTGGGGGGGAGACAGAAGGAAAAAGTGGTCTGGGAAATTAATGCTCATGTATTTTATTCATTACATTTATAAGACCTGAGCTATTTTTCAAATAAAATTTATGGTTTCTTTTAGCAGCTTTGTTTAGTATTAGTGTAGATGAAACTATAAATTTGAAATAACATAATTTTAAACAAAAAAATGGAACCAATGTCTTGTTAATGCAAATTAAAGCTTTAAGAGGAAACAAAACTAGGTGTCACAGTTGTTGCAGTTTGTGAAAAATGCCAATCACTTGTTTTTAAAATTTTAAAAGTTTAATAGAAATAAAATGGTTATAAAATAGTAATATAATTAGAGTAATAAAATTTGAACAATTGAGATTAGGACAATATGAGACAATAAAAACAAAGAGATATGGACGTCTGGGTACCTTTTTCAGGACAACACAAGCCCGAAAAAGGACACCTGTTAACAAAGGATTAACCCTTAAAAACAATCACCTGTTGCATATTCATACATCTCATACATCATGCAAAAATTCTGTTCAAACACAGAATTCTGTCTGGTCACTGTCAACTTCTTCCTCTTAATCCTCATGCCGTCTTCCTGTCTGAGCGAGGTGGGAAGAAGTTAGTTTTCTGCTGATAAGGGAGCAATAAATTCCCTTTCTCTGCAAGATTTAGGTATCCTGTGGCTTCTATCTGGTGCGAGTCCTTTCTTAAACAAACATCTTACATAGCATAGTTTCTATTTTAACATTATGTTATAACCTAAAACTATATTTAATACACTACTTAAGAAAATTAATACAGCATAACTTTCTAACATAGCACATACAATATTCATTTTAATGCTTGCGAAAATCCAATCATAAAATACACATTTTTCACAGTTATAATAAAGTCTTGGTTTGAAAAGACAGGTGTCTGCAAAGGAAGGAAGGAAGGAGTCTTTTGTAAAATGAAAAATATAAACCCCCTCCCTCTGAATTATTATAGTTTTGAAATTAAGGGGCTCTCAGGCAAAGATATGGGAGTAGGAATAACACTTACTTTTTAGAAAAAAATAAAAAAAAGAAGCAGTAATACAAAACAACACTGACAGAGAATACGACCTGACACCCTATTGGTCAGGATGTTGGTAGTAGTCTGATTTAATGGTGGCTGCAGTCCTTCCGAAGTGATAGATGTGGTTCTGCTGAAGCAGTGATCCTGTAGAAGGCTGTAGTTTTCCTCTGAAGGTCCAGTGGTGGTATAAATGGGCTTGGTCTTCCTCTGGGAATCCAGCGGAAAAGAAAGCTGCTTCTCTGGGAATCCAGTGGGAAAAGGCTGGCTGTGGTGTTCCAAATCTCAGATTACATTCAGGTAGAAATGCTTGTCTTCTTCCCCTGGGCAGAGCATCTCACAATTGGATGATGCAATTGTATCAGACATGTAGTGAGACTCAATGGCCCATTAACAGAAGATGTTTCCCAGAAGGAGGATTGGTTGTGGAAAAGGTAAAGAAAACTGCCCCACCTGGTTTTAACAGGTGGCTCAGTTAAGAGAAGATAACTGACCTACCTCTGACAAATGGCAATAGAATACACAACCCCAGCCACATCTTGCACTTGCAACTTAAGACAAATAATTATAAAGTTTATAGATGATTAGGTTCTGCCATCCCAATGTAAATGGGTATATATCTTATTTAGTAGATTGTTGATGAACTAGGTGATTGTTTTAGGTTATTTCCAACTAAACTGTTCTATTCTAAATCCCAACAAGGCTATTAACTTGGTGATTTGTCTTGGCCAAGTTTGTTGTCTAGATTTTTTTTTCAGGATATAGTGAAAAAGTTAGCTCTAGACAGCATTTTATCTGCAGGTTTTAATTAATTCTTTCAGGAGGTATCTTCCTCTCTCGCTCTCTGTCTCTTTCTGTCACCCCCCCCACCTCTTTGTCTCTCACTCTAATACTCTCTCCTTTCCTCTTCCTCATCTTTCTCATCTTCTACTTCATCTCCCATCTTTCCTTCATCTTTTTGTCCTCTTTCCCTTTGCCTCTTTTCCTTCTCGTAGTCTCCCGCTTTCTCTTCCTGTTCTTCTCCTCCTCTCTTCCTTTCAATCTCTCCCAGCTTACTTGCTCTCTGCAACCTCTCCCTGTACTGTCTCACCTCCTCCCTCTCTGAAAGAAATGTAGGTGAATCTCTTACAAAGACACATTTAAAACATGCAGACTCAAATGAGATGCAGCCGTAATTGTCTGCTGATCAAAACAATTGAACTTATGTCTTTGTCATCAAATAGCAAGAGGAAGGAGGAGCTGGTACACAGCATAAAACAGGTGGTATAGAGACTCAAATAAAATTTTTATACAAATTTTGAGAATTTTTCCTGGTTCAGACCAGCTCTGGTTTGGTCGCAGGGACTGCACTTCCCCAGGTAACTGGATCATGTAGTTAGGTTATTGGATTATTCCTTCTGATTTAGTTTCATCCAAAGGAATTCTGTTTACATGCTGTGAAATTGTTTTGTGATGGAAAACTGCAGCAAGAGGGGACTGATAAGGAGATTAGCATCAGAAAAGCACTCCTGATCCAAACTAAACTTGCATGTTTGCAAATGCAACAAAATAAATTAATGGAGTCAGAATTTACTAACCTATAAATTAGGGTAAGAGAGCTGCACATGCTGATTGTCAAATTTAATAGTGATCAATGTGATGTCTGTTGAAGACATGAAACTATGAAGAAGTTAACTTCTTTGTCAGGATTTGGGTTACAGCAAAGTAGTTCTGCTCCATTTGAAGTTAAGAGGAGTAGAATCAAGGTATGACAGATTATTGCCCCTGTTTTGTAACAGGACATAAATAAATAAATAAATAAATATATTTGAAGCTTTTGTGCAGTGTCCCTTGCAAGACTGGGCCACATAGGGAGATGTAAAATTTTATTGCTCATCAGTTAGATCTTTTTTTTTTCCCAGTAAGAATGCCCACACTGATATGACTCATATTTTGACTTTTGAAGTAGTAATTTGATCATAAATAGTATTTACTGTAAGAACAGGAATGGATGAATTATGAAGAAAAATAGTAATGATTCATAATACAGTCTTAGTCTACAGATTTATGGATGCATCTATGTTGAAATCAGTTATAAAAAGAAGGAAAAGATTGCTTAGACTTGCAAGTCACGACATGAGGCATTGCAAATACTAAGGTTAAAAAATTCATGATCTGATACTTCTGTTATTTGAGGCATAAGCTTGCTTCTTTAATTTTAAAATACATACTAAAATGGAGAAAGAAAAGTGTGTGAAAATTTACCAGACAGTGAATTACTCACAGAATCACAAAATAGTTGGTGTTAGAAGAGGTCTCTAGAGATCATGTAGACTAGCCCCCGTGCTAAAGCAGTCTCACTTCCTCCAATATTAAGTGTATTTTGGTCTATTAAGAAAAGCTGCCATCTGTAATAATGGGTGGGTCTTCCACTTACCCTATCCTTAAAACCAGATATTCCCAGATATGCTTCTAGTATACATTTGTCTGCTTTTCCCTCCTGACTTTCCAGAATAACCTCACTGTGTGTGGGCTCATCAACTCCAAGCAATTGTTAATAGGGAAAGGAAAAACATACTATATCCATACAAATTACCCTGGTTTGTGGATATTTATTCAAGCCTTTATGTTAGATTATTAGCTGTCTTGAGCAGTTCCTGGGCAAGCCCACAAAAATGTGTTTGGTGACCATTTTGTTGACCAAAAATAAGCATGCTTTATTCTGAAATTTGCAATATAATACTATTACTGTGATTTTTTTAGGGGTTTGAGCTGCAGTGTTTAAAGTAGGTATATATTTAAAGATTATTTCTTTTCCATTACCTTTGAAAAGGAATAAATGGGAGTGATTTAACAGATTTTTAAGTTAAAAGTAGCAGTGAGCATCTCCAAGGAAATATATCAGTCTATTCACCATGGGAGTCAGATCCTTAATTAATGGAAATCAGCAGTGAAATGCTGCATATTTACACCCTGTAAGAACATGTATTCCTATGATCTGAAAACTACAAATAATGCCTTAATAGCCAAATTAAGCCACTCAATTTACAGAATATAGAATTTGTACTATGTTCACCATGGTCTTAAGTACTGTTTGCACTGCATTAAATACTTTCCTTATTTTGTTACTTTTTAAAACCTGCCAAACTTTACTAAAAAACCATTTCTTAAGATCCTCAAATACAGTTAATTTTGACAACAAAATGGAGAAGTAAATTTCTTATTATCTCATAATTTCTTTTGGTACAAGATTCCTATTTATAGGGATAATGCTTTGTTTTTCAAATTAACAGATAACTTATTTTAATTACTGAATTAATTTTTAAATCTGATTATAGACATTCTTTAATGCTAACCTGCATTTCAAGTTTTGTTATTTTTTTCAGTTTTGAAAAACATAATCCTACAACAGTATGTTTTTTCCATGTGAAAGCTTATATACATAAACTGAAGAATTTTCACAAAGAAATAATATTTTTCTACTTATATCCATTATGTGCCTAATTGTAATCAAGTCTATATTGTACCTTATACAAGTACTGTAAGTACCTTTCAGACTCTTCACACAAGAAAATGTTAGACATCCTCTCTAGCCTTTTAAAAAAAAAAAGCAAAAAAATGTGTAGTGAGTCTGAACTTTGGCAAACCATGCAAGTACATGTTGTGAAGGGACTGGAGAAAGTCTGAGCTAGCAGACATGCTAAACTGCTCAGATCTCTTTGGTTAAAAAGCAGAATACTTGAAAGTGTTATTAAAAAGTTGGAAATGTTTAATTTATGGAAGATTGTTTGCCATCAAAGACAAACTACCCACAATATGTTGCAAGTTATGCCTTAAAAGTACTTTCAATATGTTAAAAACAATTTCTAATCTTGTTGGCTATGTAAGGTTATCAAGAAGCCAATGTGAAAAGTTGTTTTCTTCCTACAGTAACTCTAATGCCTTTTTACTTAGTTTACTTGTTCTTGTGGGAGGCAGCAGCCATTGAGCTGATGGATAACAAGTTGCTGAGAGAGTTCAAATAAGGATATTAATACTGTTACATCCATCTGTAAACACTCTTCAGTCAAAGGCTCTGCAGCCTTTGACTTTATTGACTGTGATGCTGTTAAGACTTCAAAGAAAAGCCGATAGCTTAATATTTGCATAGCTAAAGACAGTTTACATTAAATAAACTCTCTTTTGACAGTACTTGGAGAATAAATAGATGATTTTACAAATTTACCCTCAAGCTATGGCTGTACTTTTTGTATCAATGATATTATCAGAACAAATAAATATTTATTTTAGAAGTATCCTATTGGCTTTAGAAGAAAAAGTAGTATTTAGTTCCCTTTGAAATGTGTATCTAGATGACAGAGAGATCCAATTGCTGTTATGACATGAATAAAGTGTTTTTAATGTGACCAAAGAGGTAGGTCTTGTTTCAAGTAAGAGAAGGCCCCTGGCCAAAATTTCCATGACCATTAAACAAAGTTCTTTTCTGGACACCAAAAACTTTCACATTTGTAATTTTTTCAGTGCCATTGCACAGAAAGTGTGTGAAGAAAGCAAAAATATTACCATTTTACTTGTGTGCTATCCAAGAGTTAATTTTTTTAATTACTTTTTTGTAGTTTTTATAGAAAGTCAGTTGGGACAAATTCTGACTGTTAAACTACTGAACTACGTAACAATCAGAGTATTGTAGCATTATAGAATCCTATATATTGAAAAAGACCTCTAATATAATATGAAAAACTGGAAAGATTGGTGTCTTTATGACATTTTGGGATACATACTTGGGGGAGGAGGGGGCAGGTTTGGCCTTGTTCTGATGAGGTAGTGCACTGCCCTGTACACCCCCACCACTACAGCCTGTACTCCAGAGTGGCAGTGGCTGTCAATCCTTGGCACACCAGAGGCAATGCCCCACACCACCTCTGGAGCCCCAGCCTAGCTCCTAAGAGGCCATATGACTGGATGTCCCACCTGGGGGAACACCACAGGAAGGCCAAGGGGTATTTAAAGCTGAACATGAGACAAGCATGTGTCTTGACCCTTGACCCTTCAAGGGAAATTTCCATTGAAATTTATATCTGAACGCTGCTGGAATCCTGGAGTTGGCAGCTATATGTGTGCTTTCCTACATCTTTTCTCTCTCTCTTTCTCCTTCTTCTAATTCCTTCTTGGAATTTTTGAGTAACAAAAATCAAATCTTGAGTTTCCTTAATTGAACGGGCCAGGTTAATCCTAAGAAAAGTGTTTTACGTTGATTGAATATTGCACCAAACCTTTCCCAAAGTTTTCTGATTTTCTGAAGTGACCAGTAAAATTCCGTTTGTTCTGATCTCTTAAGAATTTCTTGTCAGTATTTCTCCCATGTGTCTAACTCAGGGTACGTGAACAACTGTAAGCTCTTTTAAAAGTCTCATTGAGTGAGTTGTTAGGGGCCTTTTGTATCATCAGCCCTACCCATTGATCTAACACTGTCAATCCCACCATTAAGCCATGTCCCTAAGCACCATATCCACATGTCTTTTAAATACCGCCAGGGATGGTGACTCAACTACTTCCCTGGGCAGCCTTTTCTTATGCTTGATAACAGTTTCATGAAGACATTTTACTAATATCCAGTCTAAAGCTTTCCCTGATACAACTGGAGGCTATTTTCTCTTGTTCTGTGCATGTTATTGGGAGAAGAGACTGACATCCTTCCCACTACAACCTCCTTTCAAGTAGTTGTATAGATTGATAAGGTCCCCCTGAGGCTCCTTTTCTCCAGGATAAACACTCCCAGCTCCCTCAGCTGCTCCTCATAACACCTATGCTCCAGACACTTCACCAGCTTTGTTGACACACTCCATCACCTCACAGTGTGTTTTTTGAAGGGAAGGGCCAAAAACTGAGCACAGGATTTGTGTGCAGTCTGGTGCAAGCAGTGCTGAGAACAGGGGGTCAAACACTTGCCTGGTCCTGCTGGCCACACTATTTCTGATACAGGCTAGGATGTCATTGGTCTTCTTGGATATGTGGGCATGGCTGGCTCATGTTCAGCCAGCTGCCAACCAACACACTGAGATCCTTTTCTGCTGGGCAGCTTTCAAGCCACTCTGCCCCTGACCTGTTGCACTGTGTGAGACATGACTTCTCACTTTTAAAAAATTTAAGGTTTATTAAACCTTAACAAAATACAACAAAGGACTGAATAAGGAAAAAGGACAGGGCACTGGGAGTTTGTGACTGGCTGCCATGAGCTCACCCACAAAATGGGTGCTCTGCCTTCTATACCCCTGATGTTGCATCAGTCAACCTTAACCTCCTAAAGTTTGTCAACCAACTCTTCTTTGCCATCCATTGGTGGAGACTACTTTCTTACAAATTGATTAGAGGCCAGGCGTTGTCATGCCGTGCCTCCCTAGCAACAAGCCTCCCCTATTCACAAATGCTCCATGCAAGGGGTATATGTACACACCCTTCCCCCACACGTTCTGGATGACCTAGGCTGACCAGTAGCAACAATACAGACGGGGGAAAAGGTACTATGGGGACAGAGGACATAAAAACAACAGATCACAGTAACATAACCATGCATCAATAAAACTTCTCTTAACATACACACAATATTCAGCCCCTAAATGCAAGAGCCAACCATCATATTACCCATCTATAACACAATGCATAGTGTTGTTGTGACCCAAATGCAAGGCCTGGCACCTGTCTTCTTGACCCTCATAAAACTGGCCTTGGTGCATGGATCCAGCCTGTCTGGATCCCTCTGTAGAGCCTTCCTACCCTCAAACATACCAACAATTTTGCCCAACTTGGTGTTGTTTGCAGAGTAAGTGGGGTTGTACTTGATTCCCTCATCCAGATCATCAATAAGACTGCTAAACAGGCCTGACTCCAATACTGAGCCCTGGGGAAAACCACTTGTGACTGCCAGATGGATATAACTACATTCACCACCATCGTCTGGACCCTATCATCCATCCAGTTTCTTCCCAGTGAGCAGTCTACCTATGAAACTCATGAACAGCCAGTTTCTCCAGGAGAATGCTGTGGGAAAGCATGGTGAAAGGCTTTACTGAAGTCTACATAGGCAACATCCACAGATTTTCCCTCATCCATAAGTGGGTTACTTTGTCATAGAAGAAAATCAGGTTGGCCAAGCAGGACTTGCCTTTCACAAACTCCTGCTGTCCAGGACTGATATCTTGGTTATTCTGTACATGTACATGGCATTCTAGATGAGCTGATCTATATCCTTCCCTGGCACCAAGGTCAGGCTGGCAGACATGCAGTTCCCTGGATCATCCTTCTGACCCTTGTAGATGGGCATCACACTAGGTTACCTCCAGTTAGTGGGGACTTCCCATTATAACATATAAAATTAGCACCACTGTTTGCAGAATTTATACCGTTAATGGCTTACAATGCCATTTCTAAAAAAAGAATCTGCCTGTTTTATTTTATCACCAGATGGCAGAGTTAAAGAAAGAACTATGAATATTTCCACTTTGGATATGTAACTTCAGCTTTCTTATATAGGGTGATGTGTCCAGAAAGAGTTAATTTACCTTCTATTAATGAAAGTTATGTTACAAATGTTCTAATTTGAGCAGAAGGATGTTAAGAAAATAAATGCTACTAATCAGCTTTAAAAATCCTGATCCAAATAATTTATTTGATGATTCAGGATTTGGGTTTTTTTGGCTTTTATTTTCATCATGGTAATGAAAAACATTCCTCCATAACATAAGGAAAAAAAATTAGTAAGCCATGTAAATCAAATGCAAACAAGTAGACAGTTAGAAAGACAAAATATAATCTTCAGGACTGCAAATGCATAAAATAAAGTTTTAAAAAAATAATTCCCAGAGAGGTTAGATAACACACTAAACTAGACCCACATGTGCAGTTGGATCAAGACAGAGAACTTTCAAGGCTGGGTGAGTGAGGAGTTTCTGTGTTAATGAAAAGAAAGGAAAATAATGCTAAAAATTCAGGAGAAATTTCCTATGATATCCTGATGAATTTCTGGAGCTGAGAAAAATAATGTGTTGAGTAGTAGAAAGCAAGTAGACAGTAGATGCAACATGTTCATACTTGAGGGGAGAAGTCTGAGGATAACACAGAGAAGAATATAACATAAACAAACATGATACTCCTTCCTTAGAAGGTTAACACAAAATAATGCTGAAGTGTATAGAAATTAGGATTTCAGATTTGGGTGTTTATAGAGCATATATGCTGCAGTGCAAGTAAATGACTGTCAAGTGAACAGGTAGATGTGAACAAGTTTGAAAATAGTTACCTGAACTAACACGTTAGGACACTGCGTTTCTACTTGGCTATAAAGCAAAATTTGGCTCTTGGACAGATTCTAGTGTTACTGGAAGGATTGTCTGGCTCTGCCTATATAGGCTGAATTATACTTCTGATTTACAGCAAAAGATACCACTCCTGTTTGTAATTTAGGCCATGAGATACTGATATGCATGAATACTGATCAGGGTGACAAATGTCTAAACTGGAACCACAATCTTCATTGCCTTTTTGTGATATTACAGAGGACTTTGTTTGTTTTTCCCCCTTTGTTCTGAAGTGTAAGGGAAATACCATTAACCTCAAATTGATTAAATTATAATTTTTGTGATCTCAAACTGTGAAATGCTATATAAATACTGAGTAAATTTAATTACAATGAGAGGTTTCATTACATTTCACCTATTCCTTTTCATTTTCATGTGTTTTTTATGTTTTCATTAACAGTGTTGCTGCTTCAGAAACATGGCAGAGTAAATAACAAGCAAAAGTGTTCAAATAATTCATACTGGATTCTAAGTGGTTTTGCAGTTTGACTGTGCTTGGGGGTTTTTTCCCAATAAACCCAGACAGTCTAAAGAAGATCTTTAGAACAAACTCTAGGTTCTGCTTTTTGAAAATTACAGGCATAGCTTCTAGTAATTCAAGTGGTGTTCTAATTTCTGCTGCTAATGAATAGATGCTCCAAAATAGCTGGTTGGATAACTCATAGAACTGACTGCTCACTGAAGAGAAAAAATGTTATGCAGTGCAGGGCTTTACAAGCAGTGTCAGTGGTTATTGTTGCTTTGCTAATGAGCAATCTGTTGAATTAAACTTCACTGAACTATAATTCTGACAATCAGCCTGGATTCCTGGTCAGGTTTATGTCTGAAATCTTGGTGTTCAGGGAACTTTACTGGAATAATTTATGTTAATTTAACTTTGATGTTGGAATTTCATATACTATGAATTAATATTTCTAGGAGAGATTGGCGTGTAGCAGCCAGAAAATATCTTTTTCCGTGTCTGTCTAAACATGAGTCATTGGTAAATCTCATGAAGTGAACTGTCAATAGATTATGTGATTTATTAAAGCAACCATCATGCCTAATCTCTTTTGTATGTTAACCCATCTCAGTGCTTCTTTTCTGTGCAGACACTGAGCATGACAGAGGGAGAATAATGAAGCCTTACCTTTTCACACTGAGTTGGTGGGCTATGTATCAGATTAAAGAAATATGCTAGTAAAATGTTGTTCATGATGTCTTATGTAAGCTGTCTTAGAATCAAGGAAAGGAGCACTTAGTTCCTAGCTGTCTTGTCACTGTCTGGGTTTTGGTTTCAGAAGGCTATGAAAAGGGAAAGCAAGTGAAAGATGACAATGAGGTTAGAACTGTATGAAAGATCCCTTTTGAAAACAGCAGTAAATTCATCACTCTTTGAATTTAAAGATAATTCTAGTTTTTGTTTGTGCAGATGCATATCAGCCCTCAGTGAAACATACTGAAAAACTGGAACATACCAACTTGCAGTGCACTTGCTCAATGGAGTATGACTATGTCCAATGTGTAAAATCAGTGTCCATGATCATATTTGCAGTTGGATAGTAGGGATGTAAAGAGTTCAGGTAAGTGGTTCCCCTACTGCAGCACAGTTACTTTGAGTGAAAACAATGTGGCAGATACAGACTTTGTTACAGTTTATTCTCATTTTGGGGACTAAGACATCTCCGCATTATGTCCCTTCCATATTTTCCAGAGACAGTGTCACAATGTAAACTAATCATCTATATCAGCAATAGGCTTGCTCCTGAAAAAAACTGGCAGGCTAATGAAAACTACACTCAACTTATTTAAAAATATATTCCTTTTGGTGGATGCTGCTGAAGGGATAGACAGTACGTGCTAGTTCTGAAAATTAAACAAGGGCAGGAAAAACAAAAGGCATACAATTGTAAATAATACCATCTTGAAAAGTTGTTTTTGGGTATACAGAGAACTCTAGCATCAGTTCATATTTTCAAGGAAGCAATTTTTCTAGAACTGGGGATACCTGAGAAAGTAACTTCTTAAAATCTATTAATCATTACTTCTTATTATCATACTATACTTACTTTGGATATTCTGAGGCCTCTGATTCATGTCATAGCATCAGTAAATCATCTTTCTTCCTTTATATCTTGACCTGCTCCATGTAGAAAATAACCTTCTGGGTCTGCTTTGAAAATGAACTAAGAATCTTCAGGGCCTGCAATGGTCAGCAACTCATAGGAGGGTATAAGAATTATACCATTTGCCACAGTTCAGATTTTGCCTTTATAAACAGTAATGAGTACATTTTGTACCATCTTAGGAGTAGTTCCAACACAGCTGATGAAAAGGTTCTCCTTGGTTTCTTCATTGGCTGTGAGCTAGATGTCAGCATAATCAGGAGCAGATTAGCATGCTATTCTTAAACTGGCTCAGCTCTTTAGAAACAATCAGAGGGTGAACAACTTTCCTACTGAAATCATTGACCAGCTGACAGCTCAATCCACTTGAACTGTGAGCCATAGCTGAGCTAAAACCAAATGAAATGAAATTTTCCTATGTACTTGAACATGTTTACACATTAACTGATGCTTATGTTTAAATATAGACTGATTAAAAACAATTAAAACATCAAGAAAACTCTATCAAGTCTCCATAGTTTGGACTAGGTGCATATGATCTATACAGTAAGGCACTCTCTCAATATATATTTTGAGATGGGTAATATTGTGAGTCATCTATGTGACCAGCAGCCTGAACTTTGTATAATGTATGGGACATTGTTCCTGACAACAGTTAAAAGGAAATTGTCAGAACTAAAAATAGTGCTGTGCATCCTGGTTTGGCTCAGGTTTTATTCTTCTTAACTGTAATTTTCTCTATGAACACTAGATGAAGCCCTGATGCTTCTACACAATATGAAAAAAATAACTCAATGAGACAGATTGTGTCTATTGAAGTCCTGACTTCTGCTAAGCCAAAAGAAGCAGAGTTTTTTTTTCTGGTCTGTTCTCCTGTTGCACAGATGACTTCCTCTGAGCTCAAAATGTTCCCAGTCAGTGTAACTAAATAACTAAATAAAGTAAAAGAGGTGTTATGCTTCCTTTTCTTTTCAAAGTATCTTTTAATTCTATTTCCTTTCTCTCTTTAGGCTTGTCTTCTTGAAAAGTTAAAAAAAAAAGTGGTATAAATATATTTCATCATCCAACTTCAAAATGGTGTTTAAATTTCTGTTCTGAAAAAGCAACACTTTGGTTTACTGACTGGTGTGTCTCCAAGACCGGTCTGATTTCAGTGTCTGAAAACAATTAAGAAGCTGAATGGCTTTTTATCCTCTTCTGCTGCATTCCAGCATGAGTAATATCAAATCAAAAAGAAGGTATGAAAAAGACTGGGGACAGTAATGGGAAGTCAGAGGAGAACCCACACTCTAGTCTCACAGATGATGAAAAATAATCAAAATTATAGGTTGTAGGAAATTTTTTTTTAAACAAAGCTTTACCACCTCTACTGTGATAATCTAAGGAGCTCTAAGAGAATAAAGCTGTTTGGTCAGCTCTTTGTTCTGCCTCTAAAAAGTCACAGCCCATAGAGGAGTACTTTCCATGAAGAGAACTTGTACTCATTTGATTATATACATTGTAGAGAGCACAAGCAAATGAATAATACAAAATTGAAATTTCCTTGTTGGCTATAGCTTATGTCTAAGTAACATGTAATTGTTTCTCTTCTTCACAGTTCATATTTCTCTCCAGGTACTTAAGTTCTTATGTAGCTGATGATCCAAGGAGGAAGATAACAAATGTCTCCTAGTCTTTTCTGAAGCTGTGTTGCAGAACAGAGGAATAGCACTGCAATGGTAAAATACAGCCTCAAAGAACTTTGAACACAAAGACCTCAAAATAGCCATTGTGCAGCATGTGTAAATTTTCCTTATTTTAGAGAATTGAAACATAAAAATTACTGAATCTATCTTGGGTTGAGAAATTCAAGAGGTGAGAGGAATCTGTGTGTCCACAGCATCTGATCTACTTTTTTAGCAAGGAACCCCAAAACATCAGTTTTCCTACTGATGCATTTTCTCACCTATCTGCAGCAACTTGGAACTGCACATCAGAGGGCACTCTGAGTTCACAGACAGACTGCCTGAAAATGGCTTCCACCAAGAGAAAACTGCAATTGTGTAGTAAACAAATGGATTTTAAAGATCTAATGTGGTTTTCATTACGAGAGGCCCATGTTCATAGTTCATCAGCTCAAACTGCAGCCCATTTTATGTTTCTGACTGACTTCAGAAGACTGAAGTTCCTGTGTGGCAGAATCAAGTGGTAGTTTTCTAACATTAGGAGAAATGCTGTAACAAGGAATAAATTATTTCAATTAAATATTCACAGTCTTCTTAGTTCTTATTTCTAAGTAGCAGATATTTTATGCCATCAGTACTTCAGGATTTTCCATTACTTGAGAACATTTTGGATGCACTTTTCCTCATAAAAGTGAAGAGAGTGGAGTAATAAACAGTATAATCATCAAGTACTTCATATTATCCTCTAAGGAATGATAAGAAGCAAGAGAGAAAGTCTACTAATGGCTAAAGGAGTGAAACCAATCCTTTCTTTGTCATGGAAAAGGCTGTGAATCTATCAGTTCTCCCAGAGGTTATAAAATCTAATTCATGATTCCACTTTAGACATCTAAGAAATGGATTTTATAAAAATGAAGCAGGTGAAATGGGCAGTAGTAGTAGTATAGTAGTAGTATAGTAAACACATTATATGTCTGCTGCATTGATAAAACTTACCTGTGGAGAATGCTGAAATTTAAGGATCAACATTATGTTATGAAAGGTTTAAAGATTAAGGGTTATTGCATCTAAATATGTCCCAAAATGAAGATATCTTTCTTTGAGTTTGTTTTCTATAACGAAAATAGCAACATGTATTTATAGTATAGTTTAGTACCAACTAAAACCCTGATAATATTTAATTTCTGCTTCTTCTTTATCCTTGTTTTGTTTAGCTATTGGAAGCCAAAATCTGCCATATTTACACTAAAAAATGCTCTATGTATCTATGCTCTATCTATCTGTGTTTTCCTACATCTGTATTTTCTTGCCCTGAAATACCTTATTTAGTTCAATAGAAAGATTAGTTCAAAGCAAAAGCAGTAGAATCAACCACTGGAATAATCATGCAAGGCCAACTATTTACTTTCCTTAACAAAGTACTTAGTTACTGTTTTCCTGACCCACTGCCATGATACTAGCACTACTTACTATAATTAATGACATCATAGTTTGGTTATTAGCATCAAATTGCTCATGAATTTAAACAATAAACTCAGCTGTTTAGATCAGAGATTTCACAGTATTTAATATCCTTTTTCTGCATGGATTTGATTGACCACTGCTAGCAAATTTAACCACCAGGTGACACTATTGCTGTAATATGGTATATAACTGGACATATTTTATCAAGCAGAAAAAGAATATTAACTTTCATAAGCGGAAGTTTTACAAAATCAAAAATTTAGATTTCCCACTTTTGTTCTTTTCAGTTTTTTTCTTAGTCCCATCTTGAGGCTCAAGTAACTTGTTGAAGCAAAGTTTAGATATATAAATTTTTAGAACTGTATTACCTCTTTTTATTTTCTAAAAGCAACTGCCATCAACTTTCATCTCAGAAGGAATTCCTCTCAGCAACATGCCTTTCTATTTTGTTTTAGTCATGATCATAGAATCATAGAATCATAAAATATCTTCAGTTGGAAGGAACCCATAATGATCATCTAGTTTGACTCCTGGCCCTGTGCAGGACACCCCAAGAATCATACCATGTGCCTGAGATCTTTTTTGACTGAAAAGAGTTTTCTAGTGGCATGCAATTTTACATATTAATACTTGTTTTTTAAATGACGTCAATTTTCTGGATCAAGGGGATGGGGAAAGGTGGGCGTGTAACTGACATGAAGAGATCTGTGTCATTCCATCAAGCAAAGCAATGCAAACAACTCTGTGCCAGAAAAGAAAACAAAAAGAAGAAAGAAATAATGTGCAAATCAGACATTCCACCATAAAAGCTTGCCTACAATAAGTTCTATTGCAAATCATGGAATCATACATTTATAGAATATTTCAGGTTAGAATGGTCTTTGAGTCTGACACCTGCTTCTTGCAGGACTACTTAAAACAAAACCATTTGAGTAAAACCATTATCCAAATGCTCCTTGAATTCTGACAGGCTTGGTGCACATCATTGCTGGGGAAGGGGAGGGGTGAGGATGGGAATTGAGGAATTTTCCCCTACAAAAAGAAGGGGATGTGGCTTTGGTTGGAAGAAGAAGTCAGTTCATGGAGGTTCCATCACAATTTTGTTGTTTGTTATCTTAATCTGTAATCTCTGCCTTTTGTCTCTCTCTCTCTCTTTATTTCTCTCTCTCTCTTTCTCTTTGGAGAGGGTGGGTAAGGGGAGCTGCTGTGTGGGGATTAACTTGGTTTAAACTGCGATAATATTTAATCGTCAGCCAATATGGGGCCACAAGGGTAACAACAGATCTGCTCAGGGGGAGTTGGAAACAATTTTGATCTAAGCATTTGTGTATTGAGTGTGTACCCCCCCTTCACCACCCCCCTCCTTGTCACAATGTTTCTTGGTCTATTATGTGGGTGCAGTACCTAACCCTGTATATATTCTCACATGTGCTCCTCCTAGTGTTCTTTTTCAGAGCAGGGAGAGGGATAAGGGTTGCTTTGTTGACATACTGTCTGATACCTGTTTATGGCATGATAACATCAGGGGCAATGAAGATAATTTGGATGTATATTCAGTGTCATTCTCCTGTCCTGCCTCTGGAAATTCATTAATAATCATACCTGGCCAGTGCAGAGGAACAAGGGAGGATGATTTTCCCCAGCTTTTCACTCCCTTTTCCTTCTTCAGGCATGTTACAACAGCTTTTGAGAATTTTCAGTTCTTTTGTATGTTTAGAAAAGCATGTTCTTGTTTCTATGTCTGCCAGGTTTCCTCAATCTAGACCATGTTTAGAATCAAGAAAAGGTTTCTAGGAAGGTGATTCAGAGATCTGTTCCAAGGTTGTATAGTCATGAATGGTCTGAAATGTGGGAGAAAATGAACCAGTATGAAGGGGAAGTCCCTGCACCAATGGTTTGAGAGTTCATGCCTGAACAACTGACAGACCCTGATAAAGCAAGAGAGTATGTGAGTGGAGAATGCTGCAGCATTTCTGGAGAGGAGCAACTTAGTGCAGTGTGCTGGGCCCTGGCTACTCTTACTGGACACAGTTCAATATTGGACAGCACCCTCAGGGGAAATAGGAGGGAAACAGACCAACAGGCACTGTGGCCACTCAAACTGCAGGCTGAACCAGAGGAACAAACTGTGCTAGTAGGAGCTGCCCCTTTATGGAAGAAAAAATCCAAGATAAATCACTGTGCTTAGTGAGGAATTAAGAAGAAGCAGGGCACTTAGAATAGGAAGAGGCAGGGACAGAGATAATTACTCAATCCCTATTCCTGGGTGAGCTGTGAGGTATGTGAAAAGATTTCAGCTGCCAGTTGAATGAGCAGCTGAAATCTAGTGACTAGTGACCTGGCTGCTCTGATGCTGGGATATTGTAGCCCATGATATGAAAATAGAAGGTGGTGAAGCCAAGCAACTGGGATCCCTGTCTCAGTATGTGAACATCAACAAGGGGATTGGGAAGAGGACTCTCAGCCTCTGAGGACAATTTCTATCAAGTGTGAAGGAAAGGTATTTTCTCAAGCATGGTCTAGTAGTGTACCCAAGCAGGCAGAATGCTATGGAGAAAGCTATCTGGTACCTGAGAGAATTAGCTGAGCTGCAAATAGTCTATAGGGATTCAAATAACGAGCAGTCCCCTGTAGATCCAAATGAGGTCCACTGTACCATACACAATCCATATGGTGGAAATTTATATGAAGTTTATATGCCATTGTTGTACACCAATTAACTAGCACTGATGTCAGTGAAAGGAGAACAGGAAGGTAGCTTTAGACTACTCAACTCCAGCAATATGAAGACCATCTTTTTTCCTCCCTACTGACCTGCACCTCAACTAGGAGAGGCTGTCCAAGACTGCAGACTGTTTTAAAGGACTGGAGCAAACTAGAGGGGAAATGTCCCATAGTCCACCAATATGGACCAGTCTATATTAATGGGATGAAGAGCCTCCCTGCATGAGAGATAAAGTACACACCATGAGGTAAATCTGTGGTTTTACCTGTATTACCATAGAGAGGACATATGGAGGTGGGATAGAAAACCCACCTCTGTCCTTGCAGCACCGGTGTGTGAGTTGAGAGGAAGCACAACTACTGCAGGAAATTCTTCAAGGATAAATGGCACTCCAGTTTTCACTGGGTAAGTCCTCAGAGAGAATAGGAGGGCTGATGTTACTTCCAATGCTCTTGAAGGGAGCTCCAGTTCATATTTACAAGAAGTGAGAAATTACTACCTTGACCAGAAGTAGAAGGGCTGTGCCTCCAGGGAGGTATGAGAAGAGGTAATTGCATCTATTGGACTGTTTGGATCCAATGTTCTTGAACATCAGACCCTCAAAAGTATGACGCCTTAGTTGACACTGGTGGGCAATGTACCCTGATGCCATGAAGATATGTAGGGATAGAATCCAGGGGTGACAGGGAGATCCCAACAGCTGACTGTAATGGAAGGTGTAGTGAGCCTGACTGGGAATGAGTGGCAGAAACACCCAAACATGACTTGTCCAGAGCCCCTGTGCATCCTTGGCATAGATTTCCTTAGGACAGTGTATTTCAAGGACCCAAAAAGGCATCACTGGGTTTTTGGCATAGCTGCTGTGGAGACAGAGGAAATCAGACAGCTGAACACCTTGCCTGGTCTCTCAGAGGACCCTTCTGCTGTGAGACTTCTGTGGGTTGAGAAACAATAGATACCAATCACTACCACAACAATGTACCCTTGACAGTAGTGCAACAAACCATGACACTATGATTCCCCATGCGTAAAATGATTCATCCTCCAGAGAGCCAGGGAGTGGTCAGCAAGACTTGCTCACCCTTTATTAGTCCTGTATGGCCAGTGCATAAGTCCACTGGAGACTGATTGTGGCCTAAATAAAGTCACACCAGCTCTGAGTGCTTCTGTGCTGGACATGCTGGACTTCAGTATGAACTGGAGTCCAAGGCAGCAAAATGGTGTCACCTTCAACATGACTAATGCATTTTTCTCCATTCCTTTATTAACAAACCAAGGCCACAGCTTGCTTTCACCTGGAGAAAAAGTACACCTGGCACTGACTGCCCTAGGCATGGAAACACAGCCCCACTGTTCACCATGGACTGATCCAGACTGATCTGGACAAGGGTGAGGCTCCAGAACACTTGCAGTACATTGGTGACATTATAATATGAGACAACTCAGCAGAGGATGTTTTTGAGAAAGGGAAAAAGATAATCCAGATAATCCTGAAGGTCAGTTTTGCCATAAAACAAAATGAGGTCAAGAGCCCAGGAAATTCAGATTTAAGGAGAAAAATGTCAAGATGGATGTGATCAGATTCCAATAGATGTGGTCAACAAAATAGCAGCTATACCCCCACCAACAAGCAAGAAGGAAACACAGGCTTTCCTGGGTGCTGTGAATTTTTGGAGTATGCATATCCCAGATTACAGTCACGCTGTAAACTGTCTCTATCATGTGACATTGAAGAAGAACTATTTCAAGTGTGCTCCTGAACAACAACAAGCTTTTGAACAAATGAAACAGGAGATGGTTCATGCAGTAGCCCAAGAACCAGTCAGGATGGGTCAAGATGTAAAAATGTGCTCTCTACTGCAGCCAGGAAGAATTGTTCCTCCTGGAGTCTCTGGCAAAAAGTACCCAGGAACATTCAAGGACAATCCCTGGGGTTCTGGAGGCAGGGATACAAAGGATCTGAAGCCTATTATACCCCTACTGAAAGAGGTACTGGCAGTTTATAAAGGGGTTAGAGCTGCTTCAGTATGATTGGCACTGAAGCACAATTTCTTCTGGTACTCAAACTGCCAGCGCTTGGATGTTCAAAGGGAAAGTCCCTTCCACACATCATACCTTTGATGTTACACGGAATGTGGGTCATGTGGGTCATGATTATCACATAGTGATCTTGAATAGGAAACTGAAATTGCTCAGGGATCTTAGAAGTCATCGTGACCTGGCCCAAAGGTGACAATTTCAGATTATGCCCAGAAGAGAAAGAGGAGCAGGTGGCACATGCTGAAGAGGCCCCACCATATAATCAGCTACCTGAAAATGACAATCTTTATTCTCTCTTCTTTGATGGTTCCTGCCATATCGTAAGGATACATTGAAAATGGAAATCAGCTGTATGACAAGTTGCAGAAGCTATTGAGGGACAATTTGTATCAAATCAGGTCACAAAGGTGAAGGGCATCCAGATGGCTTTAGGTATCACTGAATGAGAGAAATGGCCAGCACTCTACCTGTACACTGATTCACGGATGGTGGAAAGTGCACTGTGGGGATGTCTGTACCGGTGGAAAAAGATTAATTGGTAGCACAGAGGTAAACCTATCTGGGCTGTTGAATTATATAAAGACATTGCTACCTGGATAGAGAAGTTGGCTGCAAAAGTACCTCATGTAGATGCTGAAGAGTCAGGCTACCGAAGAATGTTGCATAACAGTTGTATCAAGCTGCCAAGATTAAAGTGTCTCAGGTGGATCTGGACCGGGAACATAAGGGTGAATTATTTCTGGCTTGGTGGGCCCATGACACCTCAGATTATGAGGGAAAAGATGCAACATACAGATGGGCTTGTGGTTGAGGGGTGGATTTAACCATGGGCTCTATCTCTCAGGTTATCCATAACAGTGAAATGTGATTCAATCAAGCAGGCCAGGTGGATAAAGCCTTTGCAGTATGGAGGACAATGGTTGAAATATAAATATGGGAAGGTCTGGCAGATTGATTGTGCAAACCCACCAAGGCAAGTGCTACCTTCTTACAATGGTGGAAGCAACCACTGGATGGCTGGAGATGTAACCTGTGCCTCACACCACTGCCAGCAGCACCATCTTGGGCTTTGAAAAGCAAGTCCTGTGGAGACATGCCACCCCAGAAAGAAGTGGGTTGAACAATGGGACTCATTTCAAAAACAGCCCTATAGACAGCTGGGCCTGAGAGCACAGTATTGAGTAGGTGCCTTACACTCCCTCTCATGCACCAGCCTCTGGGACAATTGAACAGTACAATGGACTTCAAAAAAACAGATTGAAAGCAATGGGTGGTGAGACCTTCAAACAGAGGGGTCAACATTTTGCAAAGGCCACCAGGTTAGAGGTTCTAATGCTAGAGATTCTATCAATCAAGCTGGCCCTGTCCAGTCAAGATCTCCACACACCACAGAAGCACATAAAGTCCCTATGGTGCATATGAGGAATGTGCTAGGGAGGACAGTCTGGGTTAGTCCTGCCTCAAGCAAAGGCAAACCCATCTGTGGGATTTTTTTTGCTCAAGGACCTGTGTGCACTTGGTGGTTAAAGCAGAGGATGGGGAAGCACAATGTGTACCTCAAGGGGATTTGATATTTGGATGAGAACAGTCTGTAATGTTGAATTGCATATTCTATGGTATTGATTGCTGAATGACACTGCCACTGTTATGCCATCCATAGCTGCCACGGACAGTGAGGATGGACAACTCCAGATACACCAGGTGTGAGTTCCTGATGCAGCTTGCAATCATCCAACAGCACACCAGCCCTTCTGCCCTGGAAAACATCTAGGATCGATATATGTATATACTTGGAAATTGTAGGAGCTGGGCATGGTATAAATGGTACAGAATAAGGGGTGGATAATGTCCTAGTTTCAGCCATGGTCAGGGTTAACTTTTTGCAGTAGTTGAGAGGGGGTGGAGCCTGTCTAGATTTTTATTCTATACCACTCATGTTATTGCTGGGGGGAAGAATTAAGGGCTTCTCACTTCTGAGAAGAATGGAGAGGGGCTTTGGGTGAAAGAAAAAAGGTGCCTTGGAGAAGTTCTGCAACAATTTTGTCCTTTTCCATGACAGCAGACAACAGGCAGGGTGGTGGAGTGGTACTGATCATGCCATGTTTTTTCCTCTTTTCAGGCTTGGGGAAAAAAGCATGGTGGAGGGAACAGTGGGGTGCTGCCAGCTGCAGTCACGTCTAGTCAGACTTGGTGAGCATTTTGCATGTAATCATCCTCTTTTATACACTGTTATTATTAGTATTGTTGCTGCTGCTGTTCATTTTCTTGTCTCATTGCTGTTTCCAGTAAATTGTTACCTCAACCTGTAATCTCTGCATTTTGTCTCTCTCTTTCATCTGAGGGGGAATGGGGATGAGAGCAGCTGGGTGGGGTTTAACTTCCAGATGGGCTTAAAACATGATGTCTCCTTAGAAGTACTGGTAATCCTCGTACCCTGAAAGAGTTCTTAGTGGCAAATCATATGTGATTTACAAGTACAAGATTTACAAGATTTCATACAAATAGTCTTTCTGCATTTGCACAACCAAGAACAGGTAAAACTATGTAAGTCTTTGTTATTTCAAATTACTGAGTCAATCTAGTTGAAATGTTTGTCCTGAGGCAGGGAAATTTCAATTCAGATGATAAATATTTGGCATAGTTACAGATAACTCAATTGTGATTAATTACAGAAATTTGGGAGCAATCAGAATAGATGTTGCTACCTTTAATTACTGGTAAATATTAGACAATACTTGTCTGAAGAATTTTATTTAATAAATTCTCAGAAGTAATGAATTCATCCTTAAATGTGAGGTGTAGGGATGTTTGTTTCATGTTGTTTATGTTATTAACTGATTTTGAGGCACTTCTTTTAGGTAATAGACTTCTGAAATATCTTATACAGAAAGAAGAAATACTTTGGAATTGACCTAAGACTCAGGAAACTCTTGTTTAAGTGAGCTACATTTTTTCCTTGTTATTTTGATGAATTCATCATTTGATGAAGGTTGAATGTATTTTTATGTCATGTTATTGTTCTGAAAATGAGGAAATGTGAAGTTACTACATAAGTTTTAGGGAGAGGCCAGTTTAGTTATTTACCAAGTTCTGTGAACTTGTTAGATGTATTCAGACACAACTCTATAATTTAACTTATATTGGTTTAGTTGTAATTATATATTGTAGAATAAATGGTAAGAGTTAGCCTTAAATACATGCCAGCGGAGGAAAAATTCAATTAGGAAAGATTGAGGTTGACTGGTAATTACAGATGTATCAATTCACGCCTCTATATTTAAAGGTTGAGTCACTGTTATCATATAAACTGAGCTTCTTATCCACTTATTCAGAAACTGGGAGGCCATCTCTTAAGGGCAATTATTTTAATTAGATGATAGGTAAATTCCAATTGTAGCAATGAAAAGAAATATTCTTTTAACAAGCAGAACTCAAATCTGTCAGAAACAAAAAAGATTCCTTAACTGATTGATGTGATATTTTTGGGCTTAAGCACAAAACCAATGTTGCAAGAGGAAATATTTGCAAAAATATTAAAGTATTCAAAATAAACCTGTTCTAGTGATATCCTATAATATGAGTTATGCTGATTAGTTCCAGTTCACCCAACTGTATTGCATTATCTCTGATGTACTAATAGAATTCCAGTAAATTGTACTCTTAACTGGATTAGAGTAATTAATATGCTATAGGTAATGCAGTTTGAAAATGTGTTCCTAACAGAGCAGGATGTTTCACAGTGAAGTGATTGCCTTGATTTTAGATTATTCCATGTTAAAGTTACCTCCATAAACGATACCTTGATTTTTTCCTGTGTGTATTAATATATGTATTAATTTTAAAGCAGTGATTAGGAAAGCTGGACTATTTGAAATCTTACTAAGGCTCAAAAACAAATCTTAAAGTTAGTATTTGTTTGCTTTGATTGTACTTTTCAAAATGTCATTGGACTAAAAGCCTGACAGTACTGTGTTTTGTTTGGTACAGTGAAGATTCTTGGGCTGTAATACCTGCAGTTAAAATCACATATATTCAATATCTTTCAGTCCTAACAGCTTCCTATACTGATAGAATTTTTTTTAAACAACAAATGAAGCAGGATCTTCTATGTATATAAGACAAACAACTGGAAGAGGCTATTTCAGATGGGATGGTGACAATAACATGAACAGATTAAGCTTAAAACTTTAGTTAACACATGGAAAGTACGATTTTTTTTTTTATTTGAAAGGATCACAGAATTTATGTTGAAAAGCTCGCAGAATTTATGTTGAACAATCAGAAAATTATTGAATTTCAAATTTAATTCAAAATTAGAAAGATAATTCTAGAGCTGTTTAGCCTTCACTGTTTTAAGGCATTTTTGTAATAATGAAATTATCAACATTTCCTAAAACTTGTTGTGTCTTTATGGAACAGGATCTCTGAGCAACCTGTCCTAGTGAAAGGTGTCCTAGCTCATGGGGCTTGGAACTTAATGATCCTTAAGGTCCCTCCAACCCCAGCAATATTATGATTCTATGATATTACCCATATCTCAAAGAGCTTACCATTTAATTTCAGATATGACTCAATGAATGAGGATAATAAACTGGTCAGAGAGGTTGAACATGAAAATAACAAGGCTTGCAACAATAAGCTGAGGCAATGACTTGCTATTGATATTTAGAGGCATGACTTAATTTTAGATTGTTGGGATGTTTATCCTTGAGTCATCTTGCACATTAGTTTAAGAAGGGAGTACTAGGAGATATTTGAATGAAAAAATGAGAGATTTTGTAAGCCAGAAGTTCAAGTAAGCTAATGCACCTGTATACCCACAGAGACACAGAGAAGCTGAGGGAGAAATGGGAGATCAAGATGGTGACATAATTGTCAGAATGGATGACTGACGGGACACTGAAATAGTTGTGTATTTGTGTTTATTATTACATGTTAAGGACTCAAGCCTCTAAAATGCAGACGATTTACCAGTGTAGTTAAGCATGTACTTTAGTAATACGGATGGGTAGTTATAGATTATTTAGCCTATGTTTTCATTTTATAGCCTACGCATTTTAGCAAATATTAGCTCTTGGATTTTCTTTTAAGTTCTAAACATGTAGTTTATATTTAATTTACTCTGGCTTTACCTCAGTTTCTTCTTTTTTATCTTGCTGCATTTATATTTTTCATGACTTTTAATTTTGTTCATGAATGAGGAATACACAAATTTTATCAAATATGGTGCTTGCTGTTTCTATTTGTGTGTGTTCTTATTTCTTTGAAGGGCTCTCCCCTATGCATTATGAATGTACTTTTAGTTGTCAGCTCTTACCCTTTAATCAATTAACCAATTCTGACTTCCAACTGAGACTGCATTAACATAAACATACTGTCCCATAGTGTGGAAAATATTCCCTCAGTAAAGAAGAGGGGTGTGGAAAGGGGTATGGAAAGAATGATAATGCCCAAAGCTCCTGTGGAACAGCTGGGGATGAATCGGATTGTACTTGTTAGAGGCACGCACTATAGAGCAGTAACCTCACCACACTTGGAAGAAGGGGCAGCCTAGTTCCTTATCCAAGCTGTTGCACTTGCAGAGTGGAATAGGAATTGAGGCCAAAACTCACTTCATCTAGTTCAAAACCCTGTAGTATGTGATCCTCTAACGAAATATAGGGAAAAAGAAAAAAAAGCTAAGGCATTTTTATAGTTATATTGATATAGCAAAGTAAAAGTATATGTATGTGTTTCTACAATCCGTCAGTAAAAACCATACAATGTTTTGTGGTTGTTACATTTCTTGTAGGTCATCATCCTTAAAATAAGGCAGAGATACAAGTACCAGGGTTGTGGTTCCATTAAATAACTTACAAGAAAAAGATGGATCAATTTATCAGCTAAGAACTGGAGTTTAAACATATAAAAGACCTTTGTAAAGAAGGGGGGGTGTTGTTTGATTTTTTTAAGATTTTCTAAGTTTTTTGATGCTTACATTCCTGTAGCAAACTTTCTCACACACTTTCAGTGAACAACTTATTGCTTTTCATTCTTTTATGGAAGAAGAGAAATTTAGTAGACTGTTGGTTTGTCCAGTGCCATTAGAAAAGTAGCACTTTCACCCTCTAATCCAGTCACCTTTAGAAATCTATAAATGTTAGAGTCAAAAAATAAACTTCCCTTTTTTCCTGCCTTGAGAGCAGCAGCATGTCTGCATTGTGTTATCTTGTGTCCTATAGTGACAGGGTTGACAGACTAGAATCATCCTGTAGCTGTCATTTGATGTTACCCTGCACAACCCTAATGAGTCACTAGAAAAGAGACCTCTCTCAACTATCAGAGGCCATAGCAATGACATTCTCACAGACTATGTATTGCATAATTTTAGAGGAGGTGTGAAGAGACAGTTTAGTTTTGATTTGTCTCAACACTGATTGTCAGAGGCATGTGGGGGAGGGTTACACATGTGCCACTTCTAGGAGTCATCAAGGAGAAGATGGGAGAAAGCATTGTCTCTGGGAAAACTTTGCCTGGCAACCATTTCATATCTCACATCGAACAGGCAGTCAGTATGGGAACACCAAAGACACTGTACCCTCCAGAGAGGCTTCTTCAATCAGACGGTGAAACGTCTCCACCAATGGACTCCAGTGGAATATTTAACTGGGCCAATGGTCTCCTGTCAGCAGGCGGACTTTGGGAGCAGCCACAGGATATAAACATTAACTGTTTCACAAGCTATAGGACCTTTTGGGTCTTTTTTTTTTTTTTTTTTTTGTGGCTTGGTGACTCTGGAATTTGTTTTATTTTTTGAGACTTGCTTTTTGACTTTGGGCTTTATGAGTCTGGGGGCCTTTTGGGTCTTGTGGTTTTGCACTTTTTGCCTGAGGTTCACCCTGCTTTTTGGCTCTTCTGCCCTCACTGGCTCTTGCTCATCCTCCTGTCTGTCCTGCCTCCCTGTCCCCTGACTGCCGCCCTACTGCTTCATCCCTGTGTCCCTGCCTGCGCCACCTGTGTCCAACCCTGCCTGCCTCCAATCCACCCACCACCACGATCCTTGCCACGACCCTGCTCTGGACCTCCTGCCCAAGCGTCCCCTCACTCACCGCATCTCTGGTCACCCATCCCTGCAGTAGCTGTGCCTGTGGAGCCATGCTCCTCTGAGAGCTGCGCAACCTCCCAGCAGGCAGAGTGCACACACCCCGCGTCGCGTGAACATCAACAACACTCCCCGATCCACTTGTGGTAATGCCTGCTTTTTCTCTCTGTCTCCTGTCTCTCTCTCTCTCTCTCTCACACTCCATTACTTTTCCATTTCCTTCTTCCTTTTCTGTCTTTTTCTAGCTGTTTTTAGTAGGGCAACTCCTTTTGTTTCGTTTTTGTTATCAACAAGTGGTTCTCACATACAAGATTGTCTTGGTTGACTTAATTTTGTTCCAGACCATCAATTTTTAAAAGAACTCCTTGCAGTTCCCCACAGTGGAATGTGACAGGAGCCAATAATTTTTACAAAATAAAGTAGAAACTCCTCAGAAAGCAAATCTATTATGATGAATTTGTTGTTTCATTCACATGTACATGAGGGATGAATGTGTGGTAAAGTTGTGAGGAACATTTTGTGGGCTCTAATTAGTTAACAATTTGAAAGTGATTCAGGTGCCAGGGAGGCATGTAAAGAGATGTTTCATCATCTAGCTTCACATAACGGCATGCAGGAACCAACTGTAACAAAAATATATTTTATTTGTGATGAAAAAAAATGTGTTGCATGAGAAATTTTTTTTTAACTTTTTACAATGTGAAATCTAAGGGTCATCCCAAAACCTCTCACATGTTATGAAAAACAACAGTCTTAAACTGGTCTGAGCTACTGGGTAGCTGCTGCCAATTTCATTGTCTGAGAAGGCATTGAGACCCTATCTTTTCATATTGAGACAATCCCAATGCAGAAGTCTGTTGGATTTTATTTTACAGCTCATGGCTAGATTTCAGATAACTGGCATATGAAGAATTTGCACAAATACTCCACCATCTCAGGCTGCATCATTATTTTCAGGCTCATGGGTCAATATAGAGAATTGTTAATAGCCAGGTTTAAAGGTTTAGAAAAGGATGATGAAAGTTTCCAGATTGAATCTTGGCCTATAAAATTCACTTTATATAAATGTTTGATTAGTATCTTTCAGTAAAAGTAAAAAATTGAATTAAAAAGACCACAGAAGCATATATTTTTGAGTTGTACATAAGATGCACTAACCTACTTAAACTTTTTAAAGTCTAGATTTTGCTAGTGATTGTACAACCCAAATTTAAATATGTTTGTTAATCACTCAAGTAATTTTACAACTCGGTAAATCATCACAGAGAAATTAGAACCTTTACCTGAACAGAGATTTTCCATAAAACATTCAGAACAATGCAGTTCCATTTGAGACTTAATTTTCCCATTGCTGTGTGAGTACATCTGTTTTCTTTAAAAATTAACTGAATGTGTTTAAAAATAGTTATGGTGATTGCAATTTATTCTAAGACACCCACCCCCCCATAAACTATTGTGCCTGTGCAAAATATCTTTAAAGTATATGTAAAAAATTCAGAACTTTTTTTTTTTAGTACTGGCACTGCTGTTAAAGAGGTGCTGATATAGGCAATTTCTACTCATAAAGCTCTATGTGAATGAAATTTATATGATGGTGTTACCAGATTTGTCCACACCTGGTGAATTAACACAATGCTTGTTCTTTCAAAACCACTGGCCTATGGAGCTGCAAAATGCCCATGGTGTAAAAAAGAGAACTGGAAGTTCACCAGCCCCAGTGCCCTGCCATCTCAGCAAGGTTGGTTGGAACGCTGGGGTCCCGAACCACCATGGACTGCCAGAGAGACCCCCAGAACATAAGAATACATGCAGAAAGGGGAGGGGAATGATGGTTAGTGATTTTGGGGAAATTATTATCATACGTGTATTTGGTCTGGGGCAATAAATGAATTTGCATGTAGAATACAATACATGAACAGAAACTTCCCTGTACTCAACATATTTTAGGAGGAGCTATCCCCCTGTGCATCGAGCTGAAAAAAGAATGCCTGTTTCTTAATGGCTTCTTCTTGATGTTAAGGAGTTTGTTTTTGGTTTTTTTTTTGTTTTTTTTTTTTTTTAACTGAATTTTTGGTGACTAGACAAAAAAAATGCATGCTGTTTTCTTTTTTCCTGGAATCATAGAATTATAGATCATTCAGGCTGGGAAAGACCTCTTAAGATCATCAAGTCCATCCATTAACCCAATACTGCTAAGTTTACCACTTGTCCTTAAGTGCCACATCTACATCTTGATTTTATTTCTCTGTGTTCAAGGTCACAACATTTTTCTTGTCCAAAATACTTTGTTATTTTAGGGAACTGCGTACTGGGTGATTAGGAGCTGGGGAGTAAATTAGAGAGGTAAAGAAGTAGTCTCCTGGTGAGAATGGAAGGACTCAAAAGCCATTCCTTGGCATCTGAGTGCCTGCTTGCGGCTGGGAAAAGCCAGAGTCATGGCTGATTTTACCCCAGTGTAAACCAACTATTGGCACTAAAAGTTGTGGACATAGGCTGGTATGATCAGAATTTGCTATTTTGACTCCCAGTGAAATTCACATGATTAACATCACATTTTTATTAACTACTTGATAAAATGCTTTTTGTTTCATCAAAAAGCTGCAGTAATTTCTGTAGTGATAACTGTAATGTAATAGAAATTTCAAGTTCTATTAACATTCTCACTTATATCAAACAGCATTTGGAATTAATGAGAAATGCGGTATCAAGACTTGGTTTGTTAAGAGAAGACTTTTATTTCTTTCCATGCCAGTAGCTGCCTGGACTGTGTCTTTTCAGTTGAGTTATGAGTTCCACAGTTTCTACCCTTCTGTACCATCTGTTTTAGAATAATGTTTATGTAATTGGCTGCTATAGTCTAGGATATGATAAAGTCAACATTTTTCAGAAGGGCTAATATCTTCTGTTAAATTGTGTGATTGCACCTGGGGAAATGAGCAGAACTATTTTTTGGGTCTTCCTGTTTTTTGTTGTTTGTTTGGATTTTTTAAAAACTAAATAGATACACAACTTTTTCAATTCTAAGGAAAGGAATCTGCAAAAAAAAAAAAAAGTGAATGTGAAAGAGAATATTTTTTTCTGTTTTAATCCTTGCAACATATTCTGTGGTACCATAAGTAGCATTGACAGAATGCTGTTTGTGTTCTTTTAGGGTTTCCTCCTTGACACTTATTCAAACTGTAACTTGCAGCTGAAATTAGTAAGATGATCATATTAAGCAGGTAAAGGAAAACAGATCATCATGCTTGTTTTATTTATCTGTATGGTTGCATGCAATATACATCTGGCATATATGTTATGTGTAAAATGGACCCCATATGATTGTGTCCATGTTCTTTCTTCCTTTTTGTTTATTTTCTTTGCAGACTGCCACATTAATGCAGGATGCCTGGGCTAAAACACAAGCTAGACTTCCCTACTTCTCTTATTTGTTCATTCTTTTTCATTATAGGTTTCATTTGTATATGAATTGCAGTCTCCAGTCTTTACAAACATCACGACTGTTTGTAAAGAATTTTCTGGCATAACCCAGACTGTAGGGAAATCTGATGTTTATACCAAGAAATAGTATTTAGTGGATATAGGAAAGTAAGAAGTGCCCCAGTCTTCACACTGACATAGAGTTTACTGCAAAAGTAGTTGTAATGAGCTACAGTTTTACGATACAACAACAAAGACAAGGTCCAAATCTAGTGACCAATACAGATTCATAAACATGCATAGATGCATGCACTCAGTATCATTAAGTGTAAGCCAAGAAGGCATATAAATGTTTAGCTCACTAATATGATACAGAGCAGAAGATAGGCTTCAAAGACATCATGCGTAATATTGAAACTGGTTCTATGCTGCCTCTTCTAAAAGTTATTCATCCAGAAGTGGAACAAAATAGCTTAGCAAGGGCCACACAGCAGGAACTGGCTGTCCTTTCTTCCCACTACAACTGGCAAATAAAGTTTGGAGGAGTTTTTGGGTGACGATGTCTTTAACTCCTAGATTTGGCCAATAGCCTCTTTACCTGGGAAAGTCTGTATTGATGCAGAAAACATTTCAGTCCTTGACGACATGGAAAACCCGGCTACTTGCTTTACTTGTCAAGTGAAAACAGGTGGAGTTGGGGAGGGAGACTATGAACTCAACACCGAAAAAAAAAAGAAATTTGAAACTGCACATTAGCATTCAATTGCCTGCATTAATTGACTTATTTAGAGGATAGAGGACATATTACAATATTTCTCAGTACTAACTTGCTCTTTGTGTAATAGTCATATAGCACAGGCTTTCAAACTTACAGTTCAGATGAAGTTTTTGAAGAATCTGCTACCTAACTTCTCCCCTTTAGTCACCTAAATTTGCTGAATTTTCTCAGCCCTCAATTAGCAAAGAATTTGCAATAGATTCACTTTTTATGGTGATCTGCAGAGTACTGAACACATGTAAAGACTTTCATTTGTATTCCTAGAAGAGACTTGGATTAATAAAAATCTGTCTGTAAGTATTTTTTTTTTACCTGTATACTTCTTTCCAGAGGAAAACAAGAATTCTTTCTGACAGAATTTGTCAGATTTCAGTTTTTGATGGAAACTTGTATAATGCAGGTTTATTAATAACTCATATTAATTAGTCATTTAATTTTTCTGAGAAAGATTTCCAAAGATGCAAAGCAATTAGTGACTTGACTGAGTCTTATTATTTAAACTGAGTGCTTAATTCATACTGTGAGGAAATAACAACCACAAGTTTCTAATATGAGACTTGCTTAATTCTTCCAGGCTACACTGAAATCTTTAGATGAAAGTACTATATTACATTGTTTAATAAATTAACTGATTTCTTCAGGCCAACAAAAATGTTTGCATTTTGTTTGTTTGTTTGCATCACTTCAGTAGATGTAATTAATACACAGATGCTTGTGAAAAATATTTCTGTTTGACATCAGTTGTATCCTGTTTATTGTTATTTTATTTACTTTGGTTGAGGTTTATAACACAACATTTTGATTCAGGAGCAGGCTAATTTTGCTTGCTCATGTATGTATTCTTATTGCTATGATTGAACTTTTCAGCATGGTTTTCATGTTAAGTTTGTTGCATAGGAACTTGGACATTAATTCAGAAATCATTCTGCTTGTAGTCAAGTGTTGCAACCTTTCAGATGAGACAGTAGAATCACAACACACAAGCAAGCAGGGATGAAAATTACATACTTCTTTATTAAGTTGTATATATATCCATAATGATCAACAATTCCCTCAACTACATTTAGATTTAGTTTAAACCAGAAGACATAGTAACCCTGCTGCTCTTAAATGATCAAATATATAAATACTCAAAATTCCATTCAGTCTTTCTACGGCAGTAGGTATGAATGGTCCACAACTATCTTCCAAGCTTGTGTGTAAAAATGCATCTGAAGGTTATTAAATTTTATAATAAAGAATGTATGGAAGTATTCATTACTTATCTGGTGAGTTTTATGCTTTAGAAAAATTAGAGTTTAGGTTGTAACCAAATATTGTATCATCTATTATGCCATTTTATTCAGTAGTAAAACTTCTGCAAGTATGCTTTCCTGTTCAATTATTTGGCTCTGTGATATGCTTCTAGACATTAACTAGTGGTAGTTCTGTCCATTAGCATGAATTTACACATTTTTATCCTCTGATGACACAGTTGGAATCCTTGTAGTGAGCAAAAATACCAAAACTAAAAATCCTTCACAGCTTTTTACTGACATATCTGAATTTATGATGATTCATTATGCATTAAATGTGATGTTTCCAAGCTTTTTAAGCCTATGATGTGGCACAGTCAAGTATCAACAATATTATGATTCTCTTGTAATCAAAGATCTGGCAGGAGACTTGGTCAGCTTGATGTTTTGCTTATTAGATAGATACTGCCATATAAGCACCTTATACTTCACAGTAATTTATTGCTGAACATGTAGTGGGAAGACAGAAAAGTTGTTAACTATGATTCTCATAGCAAAAAAAAAAAAAGCATAAAGGATTTATATTCTGCATTAGCAGAATATAAAATTATTATGATTGGGAGTTCAGCAGAATTTTTGAGATAATTTTCTTGATTCTATATGATTAGTCACATTATATTAGGATTGCATTTAAAATCTATGGAGCTGTGTGTGAGCATTTTTTTTAACCAAGTATTTATCTAGAAGAATTGATGACCAAGGTAAGTAAAGTTTTCTAACCTTCACTTTCTTAATGAGAACCTCAGACTATAAGAAACCTTCAAAATGCATAGTAAAGCTATACATGATTTCTCTGTCTTAAGGGAAAATACATAAATGACTATAACAGTACTAGTATGAGAAACACAGTGTCCAATTTTCAGTAGATAGATGATTCAGATTATTCAAAAGTAGAGAGGAGGAATTTATTTTAATATAAATAAATTCTTAACAATACTGTTAAGAATTATATTTTTTTATATCTTATTTTTTTGACAAAAATAAGATAATCCCTGATGTATCTGGATGTATTTTAAAATATCATCCATTGTGTGAAATATAGTGTATTCAACATGTTACCTGGCTGTATATGCACCTAGAAACTCTAATATAGGGGGTTGTTGTGGAAAATATTGAAATGTTTTTAGTTTGTAAATATTTTGGGATTCACACCCTT
This sequence comes from Passer montanus, assembly GCF_014805655.1. Lineage (NCBI taxonomy): Eukaryota > Metazoa > Chordata > Aves > Passeriformes > Passeridae > Passer > Passer montanus. The sequence continues at coordinate 372,597 of NW_024366748.1, forward strand.
AATAAAAAAAAATAAATAAATAAGTGTGTGTAATTTTAATTTTGTGTAATTTTAGCATTAAAATTATATTTATCAAACATTCTGGTGTCCCAAGTTACTTGCCTTCCAGGCATTTGATCATTGCAGAAAAAAAAGCAATATACAAGTCAGTGATAAATCTCTTGATTTTCACTACTGTGAACTTATCTTCAGAAAAGAATCATATCAGGAATAATAGGGTTGCCTCTCTATATCAATCTTGTACTATGTAGCAGAAAGTGTTTCCCATTAAAAATGTGAATGAATGTGCCATTTTTGCCTTTAAAATGTGTGTTGATTTTAATTTTAAAGAGAGTAGTAAAAGGTGCTAGAAGGGTCAGAAGTTTGCTGGATTGAAATGACCACCTGAAGACTGTGCATCACTGAAATTTTTTGTCCTGTTACAGCAGGCCGAGTTCAGAATAGGAAACTCAGACATAGATGGAAGTCTTCAGCCTTAGCAAATAGGGAGTTTTATAAACATGTCTTTCTGAAATATTATTTCAGAAATATACATATAGAAGACCTGAGATGTTTAGCCATAACTTTCCTCTGCATTTTGAATTTATAATGAAACCTGAGGCACTGCAAGTTTAAAACGAATAGGGGAATTTCACTGCAATTATGCATTGGTCTGTCATACAGCAGCAGTAATGGCATATTGTACTAGTGATTCATAGTTTTTCATTTAGACCAAGGCTTGCGTCATGTACTGTGCTGCATACTTCCTTTCTTTTCAAGTATGCTTTTTTCAGACTGGTTTATTGTTGACTGGGAAGTGGAGCTGTTCCTGATATATTCATAAGGAAACATCCTGTACAGGAAGATTTGTTTTATTTTACATACAGCTGCCAATATACTTTAAAGTTGATGGTATCCTCGCTATTTTTTTTTTATTTCCTTCCTAACCTAAATTGATATTTAGGCTCAGTGTGTAAGTCAGGCCTGCTTAGAGGTCACCTGAGGCTCACAGAAATTACTGTAAGTAGAAAGAGTTTTAAAAGCTCCTCTCAATCAAGAGGTTTAAGGCATCTATTTATTGATCTGTATGCAACTAAAATGCATTAAAGCCCCAAACACAAACTAATTATGCTCTTCTTACTTTGCTAATATGAACAGCTATATTATAACAAGAAGTAACCACATTCTTTAGAAGGCGACGACAAAGATTAAACCTTCTGCTTCCAGAGATGTACACAGACAAGAGTTTCTAGTGACAAAAAGCACAGGTCTCACAAATGTACTCTTACTAGGATGCTATTTTTTTACTTAAATTCTCTATCTCCTTCCAGCTGCTACAGGTCCTTCATGTCAATATGCAGTTCTTCTCTTGCCATCCACAGAGTGTGACAAACTGAAGCTTATTTCTTTTTCATGGGACAGGGTGGGAAAAAAGTATGATATTCTGATGCTGTACCTAAAATGTCAGCAGAAAGTCTTTTTGCTGTTGCTGTTATACTGTCTCTGAAAAAAATCAGAGGAATACTGCTTCTTCAGGATTACGTACCAGCCATTTAAAATTTGAGAGTGATTTTTCTAAAGAGAAAATTTTTGGGGCACAACAGGTACACACCATCAACAACACTGTAATACACCCAACATTGCCCCAGTACAAAAACTCTGTGAGAGTCAGGTTTGAATTGAGAATTTCCTGGACTTATTCAATCTTGGACACTTTCCTGAAACTTTGAACAATAATACTAGTTATGACAAGATGTTCTTTTTCTGGCTTGAACATGTGTCCAATGGGAACTAGACTGGAGACTATGTAAATTAGTACCAATCGGTTATTAGTCCTCAGAGCTGGAACACTTAAAACAGTTATTTGAAAAAGTGTTCTTTCTCTTGCAACTAATGCTTATATTTCTCTCACTTATCTAAAGTGTTCTTTAGGCATATCATTATTTCTGGTTAGCTGAAACTGTTGAAATTGAAAGGCCCTCTTTTTATTCAAATGTTTCATTCAGCTTAAGTCAAGGACGATTACTGAGCTGAAAAGAATTTAAAATAATAGTTTTTATAGAGATCTGTTCAGATAATTTTGTATTATGCAGTTTTCTGTATCTCTTTGTACATTCATGGATAAAAAAATCACTGTGTATAATTTTAGAAGTGTATATTAAACAATACTGCATTTCCATGAAGATTGCAAAGAACAATTTTTATATTTGTGGAAAATGCTAGACATGGCTTTCCTTTTCTTAGGACATTGTCTGTGCTGTAAATAATACATGAAATAGTTGTTAAATTAAATGCATTAGAAGACAGATGAAGAGGAGTTTACCAATATTTCTTTCCAAGTAATCTTATATGCATTTTAATGATATTCTTTAAGTCCTTCTAGGTTTTGTTTATCTCATTATTCTGCTTTCTTCCTCTAAACTTTTTTGTCTACCAAGACACTGTCATATGGACCACATTTGTGATTTAGTTCACAATGAAACAACAATTTAGTTCAAAATTAATTTAATTGCTGCATAGCGAGTTATGCATCCTCTGCATGATTACAGAAGGAAGTCTATGAGAGAGAGACCACAACCAATATCTGTGCATACAAACTTTCAGGAAAATCCTTGAAGAAACATTTTTTCAGAAAATAATTTCAAACAGATTTTAGACTTTCAAGTTTTTTCAGTGGTAAGTATTGAAGGCCTGTATTTTTTTTATTTTTGCGGATGCAAGAACTATGAAGTAGAATTTCCAATGACTTTTGGTCTACTTTTATTGTGCTTCATGAAGGAAAATCAAGCTTCACTAGAGTGTGAAGTTTTACCATCCGTTGTCATAGACAGTAAAGCTTCCAGTATACTCATTCCTCAATGGAACAATGAATATAAGTAATTCAGAGCTATGATTTCACTGAACTGAGAGAGTGAATTGCATCTATAAAGGGCAAGAAGGTGATAAGTACTTTCTCTTGTCTGACATAGAAAAATGAAATTGATGAAATTACAAATCTCTTGAGTAAAACACTCCCTGTAAAGTTAGAGAAAAGATCACAATGAAAGCTTAATGTAACCTGACAAGCATATGCTGAGTGGGTTTTTTTCTCTTTTTCTTGTTCTTTTTCTTTTTTTTTACTTTTTTTCTTTTTTTCTATCTTTTTCTTATTCTTTCTTTTTTCTATTACGCAAGCTCAATTGAGTTATCATAACTGAAAAATTTGGTTAATATACAGGACAAAACAGGTGTAGCTGTGCCAATTGTCTTTGCTAAAGTTTGAATTCCATCAGGCTTTACACACTGTGTGAGCAGGACTTCTGTTGGCAGATGCAACTTCATGGTGTTTCTTTTCAGCCAACTAACATACATTTTGGGGAAGAAAATCTGGTTGTGAGCAAAGAGAAATAATTAACGCGTGTACTCTCTTTAAGTACTCTGACAGCCCTAGACTAAAAATTTGTATGCTTTTTCTGGGCAGTGGATTTGGTCACATTACATGATGCAGTGGATTTAGTTTGAAATATTGTATGCACCTTAGTGCTCTAGTGAAATTTGGATAAAGACTATGGCAGTTTAAAAATGGCAGCAAATAGATACATTTGCTTATTGGCTATGTAGCTTCACATGTTCTCTGTCACAAGAGAGCATCACAACCACAAACACTGCCTGTGCATGCTCTCTTGTTTATCATCCTGCTGAGAGGGGAAGCATTTCTTTTCAGATGATCTCCATTTACAATATCTCGTGCTCAGAGCAAGTGAGGACAAAGGGAAAACTGATACTAAGTACATGCTGTTCATATCTGCTCCAAATGTAGTAACTATTTTCATATGCTGCACCAACACACTCCCTTAATGAAAAATACAATGACTCATTAAAAGGAACAAAATAAGGATCTATAACAGAAACACACTGTTCCCTCAGATGGTTAAACAAAGCATAAGGCTTGAAAGAGCTTGACATTTCTTTCACAGGTGAACTAGTGGTTAACTTTGTGGATTAAATTAAGGAACCAATATTTTGCAGACTGGAGTTTATACTTTACTCTCCAGATTCTAGTTACTTAGACATAGCTTAAAAAGGAGAGGAACAGATGCCAGAAAAGCTCATTAGTTAGCTGAGTGTGTTTATTGCAATACTATGGGACAACCACTGTGTCCTGGCTTGTAAAATAAGCATG
>NW_024366749.1:0-2634 GCF_014805655.1 Passer montanus
GTCCCTGCCATGGCAGAGGGGACAAAGATGACCTCCAGGGTTCCTTCCAATCCAAACCATCTGTGGCTCTATGATTCTACGACTGGTGCTACCACAAGCCTGTGGCCATGGTGGCACTGTCTAAAACGGGTCTTGAATTTCTCTTTAATAATTCTGAAATATGTGGTAAAAGTAGTGCCTACAGCTCGTTTTTTCTCCTTTGTGTGGCTGCTTTTCTGCAGATTTTAAGCGGAAGGGGGAGATTGGCCATGGTTACAGGTATGATCTGTCTGCTCCCTTCCAAATTGCAGAGGTTTATGCTGGATGTGATGTTTCTTCCTATCTTCAAGAAGAAGTGTGCTCAGTAAATGATACAATTCTCGTTTCCACCCTTGTGCTTTGCCTGTGAGTAGTGTTAGCAAACACCACAGAGATAAGGGCTGTTTCAGAAGTGAGGGCTGTTATTTCAATCTCCTCTTTCATTTCTATGTCAAATTTTGTCAGAGAGATGGGAATTCCTGCTCAGGGTTGGACCACCATGGTTTGAAATAGCATCAAATTTTCATCACTTCTGGCATCTGTTGCTATATCCTTGTGAGGTCTTATGTTTGGGGTTTTTAAAGTTGTTTTCCCTTATTTTTTTATAATGTCTAGCCCTCTTCCAATTTTTTTCCCCCAAATTAAATTCTACAGACAACCAGGGTCAGTAGGTGCCTGCTGTTGTGCACAGCTCTGCTAAACTGCACAGGAGGGGCTGAGCTGCACTAAAAGATGCAACCATCAGTAAATGGTTGTGGGGTTCTGCTTTTACTCTTTCTGTCTAGGAATGCAGCCAGTCTGGAGGTGTTTTAAGCTCATTTTAAGGGTCAATACCATCAGCTTTCACCTATATGACTGGGTTTCTATTTTATATTTTACACAGAAAACTTCCTCTGCTGCATTTGTACATTCAGATCTTTCAAACAAAGAAAAATGAAAACCCTGGGCTGAAACATGTTATAAAGAGTTTTTATTTTCAATATCACTTCTCCTTATGTTTTTCACTCTTAGGCTGTTTACTTGATTATTTTAAATTTTAAGTAAATTTTCTGGAGGAGAATAGAGGTTTTTGTGTTAAGCACAAGATGCCAGCTTCCTGCAGAGGTCTCTCTAGGGGGACTGAAATCATATTACAGTGAGATAACATGTGTTTGGGAGTGTGAAAAACGAATACATTTGATTTATCAAACTTTCACAGCTTTGGAGAGCTCAGAATAAAGTGGCAGTGATCATTCCTGGCTCACAGGGCAGGAATTCCTGTGGCTTCCCCTGGGGCACTGAGATTGAACATCTCTCCCAGATCCTGTCTGTTCTGGGATGAGGCCCTCGAGTCTTGCAGCAAGCTGGGAACAGGGAGAAGGAAGCAGGAAGATGCTGGATGTTCCAGGGAGCTTGGAGTTCCCACTTGGGTGTTAGAGAAACCAGAATGGTTTGGGTTGGAAGGGATCCTAAAGCCTAACACTACCAGGGATCCAGGGGCAGCCACAGCTGCTCTGGCAATTCCAGCCCAGCCAGCAATTCCCAGTTCCCAATCTCCCACCCATCCCTGCCCTCTGGCAGTGGGAGCCATTCCCTGGCTCCTGCCCCTCCATGCCTTGTCTCCCCTGTGGACCAGGTTTTATAAACTCTAATTGTGCTGCTAACAAGCACAAATCGGTGGGTTTTGTGTCCTATTGATCTTGGAATTACCTGAGTGATCCAAAAATCAATTGGAAACCTCTCCTGGGCAGCTCCCCACAGGATCCCTTTTATTAAGCCTGGCCATGATTTATGGTTTTGTCATTAGTGTTAATGTGGAGTTCATATCCATCCTTTCCTCCTCTGAACTCTTCCTTTTCCATGGACTCTTCCAAGGCACTGCTGAAATTCCTTCTCCAGAACATGGGAGGAATAACTCAGCATCACCTAAGGAAGGGAAGACCTGAAGAGTGGAGCTTCCTGAAGTGAGAGAAGATGTCATCCCCATTAATAGCATTATTAAATTATTCTCAGAAATAGTGATAAATACATAAATATCTTGATATTTGCCTGTCATTTTCCACCAGGCTGTCTAGAATGAATGAATCATGGCTTATTTTTCATTAAGTCAGTGATGTAAATGCAGGTATGGAATTATGGCAAGGTGACTGTGGTCTTTCATATCTGTATTCCCCTGAAGAGTGGAGCTTCCTGAAGTGAGAGAAGATGTCATCCCCATTAATAGCATTATTAAATGATTCTCAGAAATAGTGATAAATACATAAATATCTTGATATTTGCCTGTCATTTTCCACCAGGCTGTCTAGAATGAATGAATCATGGCTTATTTTTCATTAAGTCAGTGATGTAAATGCAGGTATGGAATTATGGCAAGGTGACTGTGGTCTTTCATATCTGTATTCCAGGCATTCTTCCTGCAGTTTTTACAGCTGTGATAAAGGCAGGAGGTATTTTCTGATGATCCATGATCCAAGCTCTCCTTGAATTTTGGAACCATTTTACCACTTCTTGCCTCACTTGAATTTCCTTTGCTAACCTCTAATTTCTGTTTAAAGTACAGCAGAAATGTTGTGACAACTGCAGTAGCTACAAAGGGCAGGTTTCTGCTGCCTGGCTCAGGATGTGTCACACTTGGTC
>NW_024366750.1:0-2527 GCF_014805655.1 Passer montanus
GGAATTGCCCCAAATTTCCCGGAATTTCCTGAAATTTCCTGGAATTTCCCGGAATTGCCCCAAATTTCCCGGAATTGCCCCAAATTTCAGGAAATTTCCCCGATTTTTCCTGAAATTCCCCGAAATTTCAGAAATTTTCCCTGAAATTTCCTCAAGCCCCGCCCCCCCGAAATCCTCTCGGGACCCCCCAAAAATCCCCAAATTCCCCAAAATCTCACAAATCACCCCAAATTTACCCCAAATTTACCCAAAAATTCCCTAAATTTCCCTGATTTTTGCTAAATTCTTCTAAAATCGCCCCAAATCTCCCCAATTTTCCCCAAAATCCCCCAAATTCCCCCCGAATTTTGCTGAATTCTTCTAAAATCTCCCCAAATTTCCCCAATTTTTACCCCCAAACCCCAAAATCTCTCCCGGAATTTCCTGAAATTTCCCGGAATTGCCCCAAATTTCAGGAAATTTCCCCGATTTTCCTGAAATTCCCCGAAATTTCAGAAATTTTTTCCTGAAATTTCCTCAAGCCCCGCCCCCCAAAATCCTCTCGGGACCCCCCAAACATCCCAAAATTCCCCAAAATTTCACAAATCACCCCAAATTTACCCCAAATTTACCCAAAAATTCCCTAAATTTCCCTGATTTTTGCTAAATTCTTCTAAAATCGCCCCAAATCTCCCCAATTTTCCCCAAAATCCCCCAAATTCCCCCCGAATTTTGCTGAATTCTTCTAAAATCTCCCCAAATTTCCCCAATTTTTACCCCCAAACCCCAAAATCTCCCAAATTCCCCCCAAATTTTGCTAAATTCCTCTAAAATCTCCCCAGATTTCCTCAAATTTCCCCAATTTGTCCCAAATTTCCCCAAATTTTCCCCAAATTTCCATAAATCCCCCCAAATCTCCCCAATTTTCCCCAAAATCCCCCAAATTCCCCCCAAATTTTCCTAAATTCCTCTAAAATCTCCCCAAATTTTCCCAAATTTCCCAAATTTGTCCCAAATTTCCCCCAAATTTCCATAAATCCCCCCAAATCTCCCCAAATTTGCCCCAAAACCCCAACCCCAATTTTTCCGAAATTCCTCTAAAATCTCCCCAAATTTCCCCAAAATCCCCCAAATTTCCCCCAAATTTCCATAAATCCCCCCAAATCTCCCCAAATTTGCCCCAAAACCCCAAAATCTCCCAAATTCTCCCCAATTTTTCCTAAATTCCTCTGAAATCTCCCCAATTTACCCCAAATTTCCCCAAAATCCCCCAAATTTCCCCCAAATTTCGCTGAATTCCTTTAAAGTCTCCCCCAAATTTCCATAAATTGCCCCAAATCTCCCCAATTTCCCCAAAATCTCCTCAAAATCCCCCAAAATTCCTCCAAAATCTCCCTAAATCCCCAAATATTTTAAAAACATTTGAAATTCTGCCCCAAATTCCATTTTTAACCCCAAAATTCCCCAAACCGACTCAAAACTTTTTTTTTCCAGAAAACTTTTTTAATCTTCCCCAAAACCTTCTCAAAAAAACCCAAAAAAATTCCAAAAAATCCAAAACCCGCCCAAAAAACCCCGAAACCTCCCGAAAAAATCCCAAAACCGCCAAAAAAACCCCGAAACCTCCCCAAAAATCCCAACCCCCCTAAAAAAAAATCCAAAAAACCCAAAACCTGCACAAAAAAATCCCAAATCTCTCCAAAAACCCCAAATCTACCTCAGAAAAATCTCCAAAAACGCTAAAAATTACCAAAACCTTAAAAAAACCCCAAAACTTTTCCAAACTCCCCCAAAAACTCCCTCAAATTCCCTCCAAAAAAACAAAAAAAACCCCAAAAAACCCAAAACCGCAAAATCCCCTAAAACTCCCCCAAAAACCCCCTAAAAATCCTCTAAAAAACCCCAAAATCCCCAAAAAGCCCTAAAAAATCCCAAACCCTCCAAAAAATCCCTCAAAAATCCTAAAATCCCCCAAAACCCCGGCAAAAAAATCCCCAAAAACCAAAAAAATCCCCCAAAAACTCCCTCAAATCCCCTGAAAAAATTAAAAAAAAATCCCAGCCCCCTCAAATTCCCCCAAAACTCACTCAAACCCAAATAAATCCCCCCAAAATCCCAAGAAATCCCCAAAAAACACAAAAAACCCCAAAAAACTCCCAAGCCCTCCCCAAAAACCCCAAAAAGCCTAAAAAAATCTGCAAAAAATCCCCAAAAAATCCCAAAACAACCCCAAGACCCCCCCAAAACCCCAAATCCCCTAAAAAATCCTAAAACTCCCCCCAAAAAATCCCAATCCCCCCAAAAAAACCCCAAACCCCCAGAAAAATCCTCAGAAAAACCAAAAAACCCCAAATCTCACTGAAAAAAACCCCAAAAACCCAAAAAAAGCCCAAACCCCCCGAAAACCCCCCCCAAAAAAAAAAAACAACAAGAAACCCCTAAAAAATCCCCAAACCCCCCCCAAGATCACCCAAAACCCCCCAAAAATTCCCCACAAAACTCTAAACTCCCCCCAAAGCCCCTAAAAGTAAAAAAAAAAAACCAAAAA
>NW_024366751.1:0-1511 GCF_014805655.1 Passer montanus
CATTTTCCAGAAGAGAAAGTGAATGGTGACAGTTAACACAGGGATTGACATTACTACTGCGTATTTTTTTTCTAGTGGTTGCTATTTGATTGTGGGTTTTTTGGTTTTAGTTTGGATTTGTTGCTTGATTGGTTGGATTGTTTTCTTGGTTTGCAGGAGTGGTGGTGGTGGGTGTGTGCTGGGTTTTTTGATTTTTTTTTTTATTACTTTTCTTTCTGTTCTTTTTTCTCTTTCTTTCTTTTTCTTTCTTTCTCTTTCTTTTTCTTTCTTTTTCTTTCTTTTTCTTTCTTTTTCTTTCTTTTTCTTTTTTTACCAAAGGATTTTCCTTTCTTTCTATTATAAATCATTAACATTTCTACAATAGGCTTTCCTTGCAACCATAACCCCTTCAGTTCTGTCAATTTATTTTCTTTTTAACATTTACTTTCTCTGAACAGAATCCTCACAAGTTCACTTTGCACCTGAAGCAGCTGGTTCACCTCCTGCTATTCCTGCTCTCCCTCCTGCTGGTGTCTGTTTTTCAAGCAATTGTAGTCACTGGGATCTGGGTTCCTAGCCAGCAGCTCCCTTCATGCTGCACAGCTTCTGTAGGAAAATACAACAAACCTTACTTATAAACATAATGGAGCATGAAAACTAGTGCCACAAAAATATTGTGATACTTTTTTCAGAAGAGAAAGGTGATGGTGAAAACTAACACAGGGTTTAAAATTCTTACAGGAATGTTTTGTCTGTTCGTCCCTATTTGCTTGTGGGATTCTTTTGGTTTTAGTTTGGGTTTGGATGCTTAGTTGCTTGGACTTTTTTGGTATTGGGGAAAAAGGAAAACTGCAGAAATCTTTGCAAAACCCTGTTTGTGATGATAAGCTGATTTTTGTCTGTATCACAAGTTTACATTCAAAAGACCAAAGTCATACTATCTGAAAGCAAAAACTGAACATATAAAATGTAGGGCAAGAGAATACTGCCACTGTCCTTTGTCTATTAAAGATTAATTTATAATAATTATGTACCGTGTGCATCAAATAAACATTTAAGACAAGAAGCAAGCAGTTGCAAGTATTTCACATACGTACTCTTGTGAGAGGTCTTTAACAGCAAGCAGTACATACGTACTCTTGTGAGAGGTCTTTAACAGCAAAAGCAGATGCTATTCTGATTTGGTTATATTCATTCTTCTTATTCCAGAAAGCTGGGGAGAGCGAAGAAAGACAATGGATACTTCGTTTGGGAGTGACGCGGGCTCCAGTATGCCATCCAGCATAAGCTATCCTTCATCTGGAAGTGACTCAGGCTACTTCAGTATGTCACCCAACAGAACCTATACTGTGTCTGGAAGCGACGTATCCGCCGGTGTGTCATCCTACAGAACCTTTACTGTCTCTCGAACCAACATTGCCTTTCCTTCCAACCATAACCGTTTCCTTTTCATGCGTCTCCTCGGTATTTAAAATTTACCAACTCTGAAGTTACTTTATTGTTTCTGAACAGATTCCTTCCGGCGTCCCCAA
>NW_024366752.1:0-784 GCF_014805655.1 Passer montanus
TCTGAGGGTTCAGAGGGGTTTTGTGGGGGGAAACAACCCCTGAGGGGGATTTGTGAGGGGGAACAGCCCGGGAGGGAGTTTTGGGAGGGGTTCAGAGGGGTTTGTGAGGGGAAACAAACCCTGAGGGGGCTTTAGGAGGGGATCTGAGGGGAAACAAGCCCGTGAGGGGGATCTGAGAGGGATTTTGAGGGGTTTGTGAGGGTAAACAGAGTCTGAGGGGGATCTGAGAGGAGATCCGGAGAGTTCTGAGGGGTTTGTGAGGGATTTGTGAGGGGAAATCCCCCCTGAGGGGGCTCTGAGGGGGAATCAGGGGGGTTCTGAGAGGATCTCTGAGGGTTCAGAGGGGTTTTGTGGGGGTAAACAACCCCTGAGGGGGCTTTGAGAGGGATCCGGGGGGTTTTGAGAGGATTTCTGAGGGGTTTGTGAGGGTAAACAAACCCTGAAGAGGGACCTGAGAGGGGATTCTGAGGATTTCTGAGGTGTTTGTGAGAGGGAACAGCCCCCGAGGGGGCTCTGAGAGGTGCCACCATCTCCTTGTCCCCCCTCTGTGTCCCCTCACACTGTCCCCTGTCCCCCAGGTGTCCCCAGTGTCCCCTCACCCCTTCCTTGTCCCCCAGGTGCCACCACCCCTTGTTCCCCTTGTCCCCTCACACTGTCCCCTGTCCCCAGGTGCCACCCCCGTGTCTCTGCCACCCCTCTGTGTCCCCTCACAGTGTCCCCTGTCCCTCAGGTGTCTGCAGTGTCCCCTCACCCTTTCCTTGTCCCCCAGGTGCCTCCACCCCTT
>NW_024366752.1:1288-2627 GCF_014805655.1 Passer montanus
TGTGTCCCCTCACCCCTTCCTTGTCCCCCAAGTGCCACCATCCCTGTGTCCCCTCACACTGTCCCCTGTCTCCCAGGTGTCCCCCATGTCCCCTCACCCTTTCCTTGTCCCCCAGGTGCCACCACCCCCTGGTCACTACCACCCCTCACACTGTCCCCTGTCCCCCAGGTGCCACCCCCGTGTCCCTGCCACACTTTTGTGTCCCCTCACACATTTTCCTGTCCCCAGGTGCCACCACCCCCGTGTCACTGTCACCTCTCACACTGTTCCCTGTCCCCAGGTGCCACCCCCGTGTCTGTGCCACCCTTTTGTGTCCCCTCACAGTGTCCCCTGTCCCCAGGTGTCCCCTGTGTCCCCTCACACTTTTTCCTGTCCCCAGGTGCCACCCCCGTGTCCGTGCCACCCTCACCGTGGAGTCCCTGCGGGCGCTGTCGCAGCTGCACTCCCCGCCCGGGGGGGGAGGTGCCAGCCGCCACCGCCGCGGTGCCAGCGGTGCCAGCGGTGCCAGCAGTGCCAGCGGTGACAGCAGTGTCCCCCCGATGTGGGAGGAGGAGGACGAGTGCCTGCACTTCCACGGCATGCTGTCCCTGCACCGCCTCTTCGAGGTGCTGGCCGCGCAGCTGACCCCGGCCGACGTCACCGTGCTGTCCTTCCTGCTGGACGAGGCCCTGTCACCGTGCCCCGGGGACGGTGACAGCGGGGCCAGCCCCCCGAGGGGGCGGCGGGACCCCCGGGACGGGCTGGAGCTGCTGCTGGAGCTGGAGCGGCGCGGGCTGTGCCACGAGGGGGACCTGGGCCTGCTGCGGCAGCTGCTGCGGCTGCTGGCACGGCACGACCTGCTCAGGTGTGTCACGCTGAAGAGGCCGAGGCCAGGTGAGTGTCACTGCATTGTCACTGCATTGTCACCTGTCTGTGTCACCCTGTGTGTCCTTGTGTCACCCCCGTGTCCCCCAAACCCTGCTCTGTGTGCCCCCCGTGTCCCCCAGCCCGACCTGCTCAGGTGTGTCACCCTGAAGAGACCGCGGCCAGGTGAGTGTCACCTCATTGTCACCTGTCTGTGTCACCCTGTGTCCCTCTGTGTGTCCCTGTGTGTCCCTGTGTGCCCCTGCCCGACCTGGGCCTGCTGCGGCAGCTGCTGCGGCTGCTGGCACGGCACGACCTGCTCAGGTGTGTGACGCTGAAGAGACCGCGGCCAGGTGAGTGTCACCTCGGTGTCACCTGTCTGTGTCACCTGTCTGTGTCACCCTGTGTCCCTCTGTGTGTCCCTGTGTCCCTTCTGTGTCCCCTGTGTGTCACCCCCGTGTCCCCCTGACCTGCTCAGGTGTGTCACCCTGAAGAG
>NW_024366753.1:0-5699 GCF_014805655.1 Passer montanus
TTCCCAGTCCCTGTGTCCTCTCACTGGACCATGCTGCCATCACTCCGATGCCTTGGATCCCCCCTATTCCTTGTGGCTTCAATTCCCACTTCAACTCCCAATTAAGTACCCAATTAAATTAATAATTAACCCTTGCAGGCCCTTTTCCCGGTGCTGTTCAGAGCCAGTGGGGGCTCGGCCTCACTTCCCAAAATTCCTCCTCTGGTGCCAGGACCAGGATCCATGCCCATTCCAAATCTCCCATGGGATCTGTGCCCATTCCCAATCTCCAACAGGTTCTGTGAGCATTCCCAGTCTCCAATCTGATCCATGCCATTCCCATTCTCCTGCAGGATCCGTGCCCATTTCCATTCTCTAATCTGATCCATGCCATTCCCATTCTCCTGCAGGATCCGTGCCCATTTCCATTCTCTAGCGGAATCCGTGCGCATTCCTGAGATTATCGCAAATCTTCAGGGTTATCCCAAATACTCCATCCCCCCTAGATCATCACAGCTTCTCCACACCTGCCCTCTTTTAATTTTTCAACCCACTTTTCCCCTTTTCCATCCTTTTCTCCCCTTCTTCATCCTTTTTTCTCCCTTTTCTGTCTCTTCCACTTGGAAAAAGAGGTGGAAAAAGCAGGAAAATAGCAGAACAGCCCTGGGAGCAAGAAATTAAAATGTTACTTAAACAATTAATTAAAAACGGAGAAAAAAAGAGCGGAAAAAGTCACCAAATCCCACCAAAGGACAGAGGGAGTTTTAAATTTGCTGTCAAAATAAAGATGGAATTTGGCCCCAAAAATAGGGAAAACCCAAGGCTGTTCAGCTCCATGGATGGTTCTTCACCATCCAGAAAAACCAAGGAGGAGAAAGAGAAGGGGAAAAATTGAGAAACTGAGAGAAAAATGTGGGGAAAAGAAAATGGAATGAGCAGGGAGGAAAAGGGGGAGAAAAGGGGGAAAAGTGTGGGAAAGAGAGAGAAAAGGGAGCAAAAGGGAAACATGGGGGGAAAGAGGGATAAAAGCTGAAAAACAAAAAAAAGGGGGAAAGAAGTGAGAGAAACAGAAAAAGGAAACCATGGGAAAAAGGAGGGAAAAGGAGTGAGAGAAAAGAGAAAAAAGAGGGGAAAGGAAAAAAAAACAGGGGAAAATATACAGGAAAATAGGAGAAAAGAGTGAAAAGAGAAAATGAGCAAAAATTGCAACACGGGCTGGAAAGAGGTGGAATAAAGTAGAATTTGATTTGAGGACGCACTGAGAACTGGGAATTTTGGCCTCATTGCTTGCCCTGGTAATTCTGAGGATGGAAAGGGAAAGCAGAAAAGTGAAGAAAAAAAGCCATGAATTCTCTCTCCCCTTGAGAATGTCAGTTGCAGCTCTCCAGCCATCTCAAAGATGTGGAAGAGTGTGATATTGCAGATGATTTGGTGGCCATAATTCCACGTATAAGGCGGCCTCTCCCGTTGCTTATAGCAAGGAAATGTGAGAATACTGATTATGGAAGGGGATATCCATGTACTCGTAGCTGGAAGTGTTCTTGTCATAGGCAAAAGAAATCTTGGCGCTGGCCAGGTGGGAATTGGTGATGTAGACAATCTGGCAAACCATGAAGGATTGGCCCGCTCTCAGTTTGGGGTATCCCATATCCCAACTGCAAAGGACTTCCAAATTTCCCACTATCCACTCTGTCTCTGGTGCTGTCATCTGCATGGTGACAAGGACGGTCTTGGCCAGCTGCTGCGCAAGGTTCACAAGCCGCCTGCCATTGGCCCAGTACTTGTCCCAGGGGCTCATGAAGAAATACGTGAGGCAGCACCACAGTTCCTCCTCCTCTTCCCGCTTCTCCTTCTCCGGTACTGGCACTGGCATTGGGCTGAGCCCGGGGCTGCCTCAGCCATTCCATACTGGAAGCCCCGCTTTAGCAGCCGCCCAGTCTCTGGGGACACCCAGCGGTGTCACGTTGATCCGGTGTGTCCCCCTGCTCAGGATTGCCCCCTGCTCCGTGTGTCCCTCAGCCCACTGGCGAATACTCTGCTGGCAGGGACACATCAATTATTTTGGTTTGGCCTTGAAACGCAAAGCTTTCTGTTCATCCCCTTGAGAGCCCTGAAACTGGGGTTAAAATAAAGGCATTGAACTAATGCATGGATGGAGGCATGTGTGGGACAGTGACATATGTTGGGTCATGGGAAGACATGGACATGAATGGGCATGGGGACCATGGATGGGGACATGGACTTGGGGAACACAGAGATGCCTGGGTATGTGCAGGGACACATGGGGACACAGCCCTGGGGGGGGACATGAGGCATCATGGACATGGTTGGGAACAATGGAAACATGAATAGGGACATGAACTGGGAATTGTGTTTTTAGCTGATTGGATGATTCATTAATAAATTCTTCCTCTGCTGGGATGGAAAAAAATGAGGGGAAAAAAAAGAAGCAGAAACAAGATGTGGGAGTTGCTCATTCTCTGTCTGCTCAGAATATCGCGTCTTAATGCTTGGACTTTAATACACTGAACTCTTTGCCTTCAAGATTGATAGATTAATGCAATAAACAGCTTTACAATAACCAACAACTGCTTTTGTCTCTTTGAAGACCCACGCACAACTCAACACCTCTTCCCTTCCCATATTCCCATTCCCAGTCCCCTTCCTATCTAGCTCTTTCCAGTGTTGGTCCCATCTTCCAAATCCCCGTCCGATATTCTCTCTCCAGTTCCTGTTTCCATATTTCCTGTCCCATATTCCCTGTCCTGTTCCTGTTCTTGTATTTCGGCTCCCACTCCCGTTCCCATATTTCCATTTCTATATTCCCTCTCCCGTTCCCATATTCCCATCCTCAATCTCATTCCAAGTCTCTCTCCCATATTTCCGCTTCCATTTACAGTCCCTCTTCCCATTCCCAGTCCCCATTCCCAGTCCCATACCTGCTTCCTGCCCCGTATTCCTGGTCCCCACTTCCAGTCCCTGTCCCCATTCCTGGTCCCCATTCCTGGTCCCAGTCCCATACAAAAACATCACAGAAGGAGTCAGAATCCAACCAGATACCCTCTTGGCCAGAGAGTTAGTAGCAGTCCAGTGAAATGGTGGTTGCAGTCCTCCTGCAGTCATAGATGTGCTTCTTTTGAACAAATGCTCCTGAAGAAGGGTGGAGTTTTCCTCTGCAGATCCAGTGGTGGTGGAGATGGGCCTGGTCTTCTTCTGGGAATCCGCTGGGAAAAGGCTACTTCAGGTGTTCCAAATCTCAGATTGTATTCAGGCAGGAATGCTTGGCTCCTCTCCCTGAGTGGAGCATTTCGCAATGGGATGATGCAATTTAATCAGTCATGCAGTGGGATTCAGGGGCCCATTAACAGAAGATAGCTCCCAGGAGGGAGGATGGCTTGTGGAAGAGATAAAGTAAACTTCCCAATTAACAGGACATAACTCCCCTCACCTCTATCAGATTGGAAATAGAATACACCCATCTTACAGCCCAGCACAGTCCTGTGTTCCCTGTCCCATTCCCAGCGCCTGTCCCCATTCTTGATCTCATTCCCAGTCCCTGTCTTGTTTTTCCAGTCCCATTCCAAATCCATCTCCCATATTCCCAGTCTCCTACCCCATTCTTGTTCTGTATTCCCAGTCCCATCTCCCGTTCCCGGTCCCTCTCCTCATTAGTGGTCCCAGTCCGTTCATTCCAGTCCCATTCCTGCACTCCGTCCCTGTCCACATTCCTAGTCCCATTCCCAGTCTCTGTCCCCATTCCCGGTCCCCTTTGCTCTTCCTGTCCCGTATTCTCAGTCTCAGTCCCCATTCCTGGTCATGGTCTTGGTCCCTATCCCCATTCCTGGTACCGTTTCCCATCCCCGTCCACATTCCTCTTCCCAGTCCCTGTGCCCTCTCACTGGACGATGCCGCCATCACTCCAGTCCCTTGGATCCCCCCTATCTGTTGTGGCTTCAATTCCCATTTCTATTCCCAAATCAATTCATACTTAAAATCCCACTTCAATTCCCAATTAAGTACCCAATTAAATTTGTAATTAAGCCCTGCAGGCCCTTTTCCCAGTGCTGTTCAGGGCCAGTGGGGGCTCGGCCTCACTTCCCAAAATTCCTCCTCTGGTGCCAGAACCAGGATCCATGCCCATTCCCAATCTCCAATGGGATCTGTGCCCATTCCCAATCTCCAACAGGTTCCGTCAGCATTCCCAGTCTCCAATGTGATCCAGGCCATTCCCATTCTTCAGTGGGATCCCCGCCCATTCCTGAAATTATCACAAATCTTCAGGGTTATCCAAAATTCTCCATCCCCTCTAGATCATCACAGCTTCCCCACCCCAGTCCTCTTTCTACTTTTCCACCCACTTATCCCCTTTTCCATCCTTTTCTCCCCTTTTCCATCATTTTCTCCCCTTTTTCTGTCTCTTCCTCTTGGAAAAAGAGGTGGAAAAAGCAGGGAAATAGCAGAACAGCCCTGGGAGCAAGAAATTAAAATGTTACTTAAACAATTAATTAAAAACGGAGAAAAACCGCAGGGGAAAAAGTCATCAAATCCCATCAAAGGGCAGAGAGATGTTTTAAATCTGCTGTCAAAATAAAGATGGAATTTGGCCCCAAAATTCCCCCCAAAACTAGGGAAAACCCAAGGCAGAGATACTCCATGGATGGTTCTTCTCCATCCAGAAGAACCAAGGAGGAGGAGGAAGAGGTGGGAACAAAACAGAGGAACTGACAAAAAAATGTGGGGAAAAAGAAAATGGAATGAGCTGGGGGAGAAAGGGAGAGAAAAGGGAGAAAAGTGGAGGAAAGAGGGAGAAATGTGTGCAAAATTGAAAAAGAGGGGTAAAGAGGGATAAAAGGGGAAAAGGCAGAAAAAAGTGGGGGGAAAAAGGAGGGAAACAGAGAAAAAGGAAACAATGGGAAAAAGAAGGGAAAAAGAGTGAGAGAAAAGAGAAAAGGCGGGAAAGGAAATAAAAGTGGGGAAAAAAGAGAGGAAAATAGGAGAAAAGAGTGAAAAGAGAAAATGAGCAAAAATGCAACACGGGCTGGAAATAGTTGGAGTAAAGTAGGATTTGATTTTGGGACCCACTGAGAACTGGGAATTTCTGCCTCATGGCTACCCCGGTAATTCTGAACATGGAAAGGGAAAGCATGGAAGTGTAGAAAAAAAAGCCATGCATTCTCTCTCCCCCTTGAGAATGTCAGTTCCAGCTCTCTGGCCATGTCAATGATGTGCAAGAGGGTGATATTGCAGATGACCTGGTGGCTATGGGGATGGACTGGGGCAAAATCCACCATTTTGGAAAGAGTGGGGTGGAAATGCCTCCAAAAAAGTTTTTTCCCACCCACCCAAGCACAGGAATACTCTGCTGGCAGGGACATGTCAATTATTTTGTTTTGGCCTTGAAACAGAAAGCTTTCTGTTCATCCCCTTGAGAGCCCTGAAACTGGGGTTAAAATAAAGGCATTGAACTAATGCATGGATGGAGGCATGTGGGGGACAGTGACATATGTGGGGTCATGGGAGGACATGGACATGAAGGGACATGGGGAAGATGGATGGGGACATGGACTTGGGGAACACAGACATGGATGGGTATGTGTAGGGACACATGGGGACACAGCCCTGGGTGGGGGCAGGAGGTGTCATTTACATGGGAGGGAACAGGGGAAACATGAATGTGGACAAATGCACTTCCAGGATCAGTGCCACCACCTGTGCCACCC
>NW_024366754.1:0-1102 GCF_014805655.1 Passer montanus
CACAAACACAACTGTGGGGATCAGCTCATCCCCAAACTGTGCCAGCAGTAATGACTTGAGGGGTTTGGGGTCTTCCTGTTCCAGTTCAAATCTGTCTGGAGGGAAGGAATTGTTCTCTTGACAAATGCTCAGCTGCTGCTGCATCACAAATGTTATGCTAATAGAGAGAGAAATTATCTTTTTAACTTGTTTTGTTGTCATTTGTATCCTTTAGGAGGTGGAACAACCTCAGATGGGATTCAAAATCACCCTTGCTGGCTCACAGGAGTTGGATTCGATCTTTGGGGGTCCCTTCCAACTCAGAACTCTACTCTGTCAGGCTCTGAATTTCTGCAGTGATTTTTGGTCTCTGCTTTGCTCCTTGCAGCACAGCTCCCCTCCCTGAGCTCTGTGTCACCCTGGCAGAGTGTCCAGGGTGCCTCCAGCTCGGGGCAGGCAGGGACAAGCTCTGCTTGGGCTCCCAAGTAATTCCAATTATCCCTGCTCTCCAACCCAGCAATTTCCCTGATTCACTTTTCAATTACTCTGGGTTTTATTGTGGTAATGACAGGAACCAGGGAGCAACTCTTAACTTTTATTGACTCCGTGGGGAGGAAAATGGGGACTGTGGCAAAGCTGGAAACTTTCTATAGGATTTATAATTAGGAGAAATCAATGGAGCTGCTTGTGAGGCTCAGAATAATTTGCTGTGAGCAGTAAAACAAACTGAGCTGAGGCCCAAACTCCAGGTGCTGCTGTGAGTGGGAGCTGTGGAGAGCAGCAGGATCTGGGCACTCAGCTCCTGAGGGACCCCTGAGGCTGGAGGATGCTGTCCCATGAGGTATCTGGAAGGGAAAGTGCACCTGGTCCAATCCAGCTTCCTTCTTATTATTATTATTATCATCATCATCATCATCCTTATCCTTATTATTATCATTATTATTTAGAGGGATGAAGCAGCTCTCTTGTGAGGAAAGGCTGGGAGAGTTGGCATTGTTCAGCCTGGAGAGGAGAAGGTTTGGGACGACCTCACTGTGGCCTCCCAGGACCTGAAGAAGCCAAAAAGGAAGATGGAGACTTTGGACAAGGGATGGAGGACACAGAGAATGGCTTCCCACTGCCA
>NW_024366755.1:0-3580 GCF_014805655.1 Passer montanus
CGGCCCACGGCCCCCAGCGCCCGCGCGGCCGCCGGCGAGGGCACGGCCAGGCGCGAGTTGTAGATGAAGTTGAGCACGTCGGAGAAGACGCCGGCCTGGACGCCCGGCAGCTCCAGCACCTGGGCGGGCGAGGGGCAGGCGGGCTCCTGGGCCAGCGCCCGCTTGAAGAAGGGGCTGGAGGCGGCCAGGACGTTTTTATGGGCGCGGAATTTGGTGTCCTCGGCGATGATGGTGACGTCGCAGAACTGGCCCCGCAGGCGCTGCTCGTTCAGCTCCAGCAGCAGCGCCCGGCAGTGCCCGGCGTCCGACACCTCCACGACCGGAGCCATCCCCGCGCCGGCCACCTGCGGGGACACGGCACGGGGTCACCTGGGTGGGGGGGGCCATGGTTTGGGGTCACCCAGACACCTGGTTCGCTATTTGGGGTCACATCAGGGGACAGGACCATGATTTGGGGTCACCTGGGTCCTTATTTGGGGTCACCCAGACACCCGGATCCCATATTTGGGATCGACTGAGTGGGAAGGATCATGATTTGGGGTCACCAAGGTGGGTAGGGTCACAATTTGGGGTCACCTGGTTCCTTATTTGGGGTCACACAGGCACCTGGATCCCATATTTGGGGTCACCTGGGTGGGTGGGGACACGGTTTGGGGTCATCTAGCTCCTTGTTTGGGGTCACCCAGACAGGTGGATGCCATATTTAGGGTCACCTGAGTGGGAAGGATCATGGTTTGGGGTCACCTGGTTCCTTATTTGGTGTCACCCAGACACCTGGATCCCATATTTGGGGTCACCTGGGTGGGTGGGGACACGGTTTGGGGTCATCTAGCTCCTTGTTTGGGGTCACCCAGACAGGTGGATGCCATATTTAGGGTCACCTGAGTGGGAAGGATCATGGTTTGGGGTCACCTGGTTCCTTATTTGGTGTCACCCAGACACCTGGATCCCATATTTGGGGTCACCTGGGTGGGTGGGGACACGGTTTGGGGTCATCTAGCTCCTTGTTTGGGGTCACCCAGACAGGTGGATGCCATATTTAGGGTCACCTGAGTGGGAAGGATCATGGTTTGGGGTCACCTGGTTCCTTATTTGGTGTCACCCAGACACCTGGATCCCATATTTGGGGTCACCTGGGTGGGTGGGGACACGGTTTGGGGTCATCTAGCTCCTTGTTTGGGGTCACCCAGACAGGTGGATGCCATATTTAGGGTCACCTGAGTGGGAAGGATCATGGTTTGGGGTCACCTGGTTCCTTATTTGGTGTCACCCAGACACCTGGATCCCATATTTGGGGTCACCTGGGTGGGTGGGGACACGGTTTGGGGTCATCTAGCTCCTTGTTTGGGGTCACCCAGACAGGTGGATGCCATATTTAGGGTCACCTGAGTGGGAAGGATCATGGTTTGGGGTCACCTGGTTCCTTATTTGGTGTCACCCAGACACCTGGATCCCATATTTGGGGTCACCTGGGTGGGTGGGGACACGGTTTGGGGTCATCTAGCTCCTTGTTTGGGGTCACCCAGACAGGTGGATGCCATATTTAGGGTCACCTGAGTGGGAAGGATCATGGTTTGGGGTCACCTGGTTCCTTATTTGGTGTCACCCAGACACCTGGATCCCATATTTGGGGTCACCTGGGTGGGTGGGGACACGGTTTGGGGTCATCTAGCTCCTTGTTTGGGGTCACCCAGACAGGTGGATGCCATATTTAGGGTCACCTGAGTGGGAAGGATCATGGTTTGGGGTCACCTGGTTCCTTATTTGGTGTCACCCAGACACCTGGATCCCATATTTGGGGTCACCTGGGTGGGTGGGGACACGGTTTGGGGTCATCTAGCTCCTTGTTTGGGGTCCCCGTACCCCCCAGTGCCCTCCCAGTGCCCCCCAGTCCATCCCAGTGCCCCCCAGTCCATCCCAGTGCCCCCCAGTCCATCCCAGTGCCCCCCAGTTCCCCACCTGAGCGCGGGGCCCTCATGGACTGGGTGTTGCAGCTCCGGGGGTCCTCGGGGGGGGGTCACAGCCGGCCGGGCCTCCTGGAGGGGGGGACAGCGAGAGAGGGGTCACGACACCCGGATTTGGGGTGAAACACCGGGATTTGGGGTTCCCGGAGTCACTGGAGGGTCACAACACCCGGATTTGGGGTGAAACACGCAGATTTGGGGTGAAACACCCGGATTTGGGGTGAAACACCGGGATTTGGCGGTAAAATACCAGGATTTGGGGTACCCGGGGTCACTGGAGGGTCACAACACTGGGATTTGGAGTGAAACACCTGGATTCGGGAGGGAACACCCGGATTTGGGGTGAAACACGGAGATTTGGGGTTAAACACCTGGATTTGGGGGTGAACACTGTGTCTTGGGGTGAAACACCTGGATTTGGGGTGAAAAACCCGGATTTGGGGTACTCGGGGTCACTGGAGGGTCATAACACCCGGATTTGGGGTGAAACACCCAGATTTGGGGGAACACCGGGTTTTGGGGGGAAACACACGGATTTAGGGGTAAAACATTGGGATTTGGGGTGAAACACCCGGATTTAGGGTACCCGGGGTCACTGGAGGGTCACAACACCCGGATTTGGGGGAACACACCAGGATTTGGGGTGAAACACCCGGATTTGGGAGAGAGGAACAGCCCCCGGAGAGCCCTCGCTCGGACGGACAGACAGACAGGGACAGAGACACAACCGCACAGGGACGGCTGACACGCCCCCACGGGGAGGGTGCAGGAGCACAGCCGCACAAAGAACCCCCACACAACCTCAGTTGGGGGTACAACCGCACAAAAACCCCTCATACAGCCCTCAGATGTGTGTACAACCACACAAAAACCCGTCACATGACCCTCAGACGGGTGTACAACCGCACAACAACGTGACACAACTGCACACGAACACACAAGCACACAAAGAACACCCACACAGCCCTCAGACGGGTGTACAACCGCACAAAAACCCGTCACATGACTCTCAGACGGGTGTACAACTGCACAACAACGTGGCACAACCGCACAGGGACACACAAGTACACAAAGAACACACATACAGCCCTCAGATGTGTGTACAACCGCACAACAACCCCTCACATGACCCTCAGACGGGTGTACAACCGCACAACAACGTGGCACAACCACACATGAACACACAAGCACACAAAGAACACACACACAGCCCTCAGACGGGTGTACAACCGCACAAAAACCCGTCACATGACCCTCAGACGGGTGTACAACTGCACAACAACGTGACACAACCACACAGGGACAGCTGACGGGCAGAGGCACAACCGCCCATGGACAAACAACCCTCACACAACCCTCAGGCAGGTGCACAACCGCACAGGGACGCGGCACACAACAGCCGCGAGCACACACGGGTGCACAACGCACACGAACAACCCTCACACAACTCCCACACGCGTGCACAACCGAACACGGATGAACAACCGGACATGGGAATCTGACACAAACAACCGGACACAGACAACCCCCACACAGCCCTGACACAGACACACAGACGGACACGGATGAACAACCGCACACAGACAAACGCACAGTCCAACACAGACACGACACAC
>NW_024366756.1:0-2626 GCF_014805655.1 Passer montanus
TTTTGGGGTATTTCCGGGCCGTTTCGGGGTTGTTTTTGGGATATTTTCTGGGTTTATTTTGGGGTATTTCCGGGCCGTTTCAGGGCTGGTTTGGGGTTATTTTTTGGGGTTATTTTGGGGTATTTCCGGGCCGTTTCGGGGTTGTTTTTGGGATATTTTCTGGGTTTATTTTGGGGTATTTCCGGGCCGTTTCAGGGCTGGTTTGGGGTTATTTTTTGGGGTTATTTTGGGGTATTTCCGGGCCGTTTCGGGGCTGGTTTTGGGGCGCTTTCAGGCGATTTTGGGGCGGGCACTCACCTGTAGACGCTGGCCAGAGGCCCCTGGGCCAGGCTGAGCCCCCCGAAGAGCCACAGGGTCTCGTTGGGGCCGCGCACGAGGCTGTGCCCGAGACGGCGCAGGAACCGCCCCGGCGACTCCTGAGGGAATTTTGGGGTGAAATCCCGCGATTTTGGGAAAATTCAGGTGAAATTCAGGGATTTTGGGGGATTTTAAGGGGATTTTTTTTTGCTTTTTAGGGGATTTTTTTGGGGTTTTGGGGGGATTTGTTTGGGGTTTTAGGGAGGCTGTGCCCGAGACAGTGCAGGAACCGCCCCGGCGACTCCTGAGGGCAGATTTGGGGTGAAATCCCAGGATTTTGGGAAAATTCGGGGGAAATTCGGGGATTTTGGGGATTTTTTAGGGGATTTTTTTGGGGTTTTGGGGGGATTTGGTTGGTGAAATCCCGCGATTTTGGGAAAATTCGGGGATTTTGGGGTGAAATTCAGGGATTTTGGGGATTTTTTAGGGGATTTTTTGGGGATTTGTTTGGGGTTTTGGGGAGGCTGTGCCCCAGGTGCCGCAGGAACCGGCCCAGCAACTCCTGAGGGAATTTGGGGTGAAATCACGGGATTTTGGGAAAATTTGGGGATTTTGGGGTGAAATTCAGGGATTTTTGGGGGTTTTTTAGGGGATTTTTTGGGGTTTTTTGGAGGCTGTGCCCCAGGCGCCGCAGGAACCGACCCGGTGACTCCTGGGGGAATTTTGGGGTGAAATCACAGGATTTTGGGAAAATTCGGGTGAAATTCTGGGATTTTTGGGGGTTTGAAGGAGATTTTGGGCGGATTTGTCTGGGGTTTTGGGGAGGCTGTGCCCGAGGCGCCGCAGGAACCGACCCGGCGACTCCTGAGGGAATTTGGGGTGAAATCCCGCGATTTTGGGAAAATTCGGGGATTTTTGGGGGTTTTTAGGGGATTTTTGGCGTTTTTTAGGGGATTTTGGGGGGATTTGTTTGGGGTTTTGGGGAGGCTGTGCCCCAGGCGCCGCAGGATTGGATTTTTGGGGTGATTTTGGGGGTTTTTGGGGTCTCTCACCTTGGAGCATCTTGGGGGGATTTTGGGATGGATTTTTGGGGTAATTTTCAGGATTTTGGGTGATTTTTCCTGTTTTTTGGGGTGAATTTTCCCGATTTTTGGGTCTCTCTCCTCAGGGGTGATTTGGGCTGGGTTTTTGGGGTGATTTTGGGGGTTTTGGGGTCTCTCTCCTCAGGGGGTTTTGGGGGGTTTTTGGGATGGATTTTTGGGGTAATTTTCAGGATTTTTGGGGGATTTGGGATGGATTTTGGGGGTGATTTTGGGGTTTTTGGGGTCTCTCTGCTCAGGGGGTTTTGGGGGTTTTTGGGCTGGGTTTTTGGGGTGATTTTGGGGTTTTTTGGCTCCCTCACCTCGTCGGGGCTGTCGCCCAGCAGCTGCTCCCACACGATGCTCCCCGGCCCCAGCGGGGTCGAGCAGTTGGGACCCCCAAAACCTTCGGGGCACTCACAAACCCCCCGAGCCTGGAACCCCCAAAAAACGGCAGATTTGGGGTGAAATCCCAGGATTTTGGGAAAATTCGGGGGAAATTCGGGGATTTTGGGGATTTTTTAGGGGATTTTTTTGGGGTTTTGGGGGGATTTGTTTGGGGTTTTGGGGAGGCTGTGCCCCAGGCGCCGCAGGATTGGATTTTTGGGGTGATTTTGGGGGTTTTTGGGGTCTCTCACCTTGGAGCATCTTGGGGGGATTTTGGGATGGATTTTTGGGGTAATTTTCAGGATTTTTGGGGGATTTGGCTTTGGGGTGAAATTCAGGGATTTAGGGGGGATTTTCAGGATTTTTGGGGTAATTTTTGGGATTTTTGAGTTCCCTCATCTTGGGGGATTTGGGATGGATTTTTGGGGTGAATTTTCCCAATTTTTGGGGTAATATTGGGGCTTTTGGGGTCTCTCTCCTCAGGGGGTTTTGGGGTTTTTTTGGGATGGGTTTTTGGGGTGATTTTGGGGCTTTTTGGGGTAATTTTCAGGATTTTGGGTGATTTTTCCTGTTTTTTGGGGTGAATTTTCCCAATTTTTGGGGTAATATTGGGGCTTTTGGGGTCTCTCTCCTCAGGGGGTTTTGGGGTTTTTTTGGGATGGGTTTTTGGGGTGATTTTGGGGCTTTTTGGGGTAATTTTGGGGTCTCCCTCCTCAGGGGTGATTTGGGCTGGGTTTTTGGGGGGATTTTGGGATGGATTTTTGGGGTAATTTTCAGGATTTTGGGTGATTTTTCCTGTTTTTTGGGGTGAATTTTCCCGATTTTTGGGTCTCTCTCCTCAGGGGTGATTTGGGCTGGGTTTT
>NW_024366757.1:0-1414 GCF_014805655.1 Passer montanus
CAGGTGTCACTCAGGTGTCACTCAGGTGCATCAGAAGTTATTCAGGTGTGTCAGGTATGACGCAGGTGTATCACAGGTTATTCAGGTGTCACTCAGGTGTCACTCAGGTGTCACCCAGGTGCCCCCAGGTGTGACCCAGGTGTGTCCCCAGCAGGTGCACCTGTCCCCGTTGGAGCTGGTGGCCCTGGAGGCTCACCTGTCCCTGGGGGTGGGCACAGGAGGTCTCACTCAGGTGTCACTGAAGTGTCACTCAGGTGTATCAGATGTCACTCAGGTGTCACTCAGGTGCACCAGGTGTCACTTAGGGGTGTCAGGTGTCACTCAGGTGTATCAGGTGTCACTCAGGTGTCACTCAGGTGTATCAGATGTTACTCAGGTGTCACTCAGGTGTCACTCAGGTGTCACTCGGTGTCACTCAGGTGTCACTCAGGTGTCACTCAGGTGTCACTCAGGTGTACCACAGGTCACTCAGGTGTGTCAGGTGTCACTCAGGTGTCAGTCAGGTGTGGCACAGATGTCACTCAGGTGTATCAGAGCTCACCCAGGTGTCCCCAGGTGTGACTCAGGTGTGTCCCCAGCAGGTGCACCTGTCCCCGTTGGAGCTGGTGGTGCTGGAGGCTCACCTGTCCCAGGGGATGTCACTCAGGTGTATCAGGTGTCACTCAGGTGTATCACAGGTCACTCAGGTGTATGACAGATGTCACTCAGGTGTCACTCAGGTGTCACTCAGGTGTCACTCAGGTGTATCAGATGTCACTCAGGTGTCACTCAGGTGTCACTCAGGTGTCACTCAGGTGTCCCCAGGTGTGACTCAGGTGTGTCCCCAGCAGGTGCACCTGTCCCCGTTCGAGCTGGTGGCCCTGGAGTCTCACCTGTCCCTGGGGGTGTCACTCAGGTGTATCAGGTGTCACTGAGGTGTCACTCAGGTGTCACTCAGGTGTGTCAGGTGTCACTCAGGTGTATCAGAAGTTATTCAGGTGTCACTCAGGTGTCACTCAGGTGTCACTCAGGTGTATCAGGCGTCACTCAGGTGTGTCAGAGGTCACTCAGGTGCATCAGAACTTACACAGGTGACAGAGGTGTCCCTTAGGTGTCTCACAGGTTACTCAGGTGTGTCAGGTGTCACTCAGGTGTCACTCAGGTGTCACTCAGGTGTCACTCAGGTGTACCAGGTGTCACTCAGGTGCACCAGGTGTCTCTTAGGTGTGTCAGGTATCACTCAGGTGTCACTCAGGTGTATCAGAAGTTATTCAGGTGTGTTAGGTGTCACTCAGGTGTGGCACAGTGTCACTCAGCTGTATCAGAAGTTATTCAGGTGTGGCACAGGTGTCACTCAGGTGTATCTCAGGTCACTCAAGTGCACCAGGTGTCACTCAGGTGTATCCGAGGTCACTCAGGTGTCACTCAGGTGTCA
>NW_024366758.1:0-2488 GCF_014805655.1 Passer montanus
TCTACTCTTAAGTCAGTTTGAGACAGAGGAGTGCAGAGGGAAAACAGTATCACTTTGAGGTTCTCCTTTTCCATGGAGTTCTCCTCTTAAGCCCTTCCTTGTCCCCACTAAGAGCTCATATCAAATCTTTTTTTGTCCAAAATGCTGCTTTTCCTTTTTGCCCATTTAGACCCTGTTGAGATGTGAACAGAGGAGCAGCAGGATATCAAGGCATTTTAGAGCATAGGGAAAAATTACTTCTTATATCCAGACAACAGCAGCAGTGAATAACCATTGAGGGAAACTTTTTCATCTTCTTGGAAGTATTATGAGTAGCAGAAACAGCTTATACAATGTTAGGCAACAGTAAATGGGTATGTTCCAGTATAATGGAATCTCTCTAGGCTTAATTAAGCTGTTTAAATCAAAGGAGTCTACTGTACAGTCCAAAAAGTGAAAAGACTGGAAATTTGGCCAGTTTTCTCACAGATTTTCATTAAAAAAACATAGAAAAATCCAAAAAGTAGACAAATATTTCTCTGTCAGTCAGACTTCAAGTTGTTGTTGCAAAGCAAGATGTTAAGAACAAAATGACAAAATCAATGCAGAACCGAATGCAGAAGGAATTTTTATATTTTCATCAAACATCATTCTCAGAAATTATTTTCAATTGTTGTGTCCAAAGTATTGCAAAGGAATTTGGCCTGACTGAGCAAGAAGGGACCCAGAAAAATCATAGCATTGAAAACCTGCATCACAAATGTAACAAGTTGCAAGCAAGTGACAATCTTAAGTACAGAGTCACGAACAGTCCTGAAGGAAAAGATCATTTTTGAAGTCTTTCTGTATGCTGTTAAAGCGATGTAACAGAAGTGTTAAGTGAAGCATCCTCAAAGTTAGCTAGCATGAAAACTAGCAAGATCCCCTTAACAGGTTTAGGGAAGCTGAACATCATACCTGATGCAAACAAGACAAGGGATTTTCCTGAAAGCTAAAAAACTACACATGGAGAACTGGTAGGGCTTTGTGCAAGAAAAGCAAAAGAAACACATAGAAAAAAATCTGGCAACAGTCAAATATTCTTCTCAAAGAAAGAAGGAGAAGATAAAAAAACAAAACAAAACAAAAGAACAGTTGGGCAAACTGGAATGGAAGGAAAGAAAAGCAAAAGCCTTCTGTAGTTCAGTCAGTGCTATCTCAATAGAAACTGTGCTTTCTTTGTAAATATAGGAATACTTGGTTTTCATTTTTCCTTAAAAAACGCAACCAAACAAAAAAAAAACCCTATTAGGCACTGAAAATTGTCTTTTATTTGTTTGAAGAGAAGCACAGTCAAATATTCCAGCTAATGAAAGCATGGTGCACAGAGTGAGCCATGGACAAGGCTTGCAGCAGTCCCTGCGTGGACAGAGAGAGAAGGTGCTTCCAAGAGGGTCAGAGTATTTGAGAACATTGTGAAAGGAGGATTTGAAAGAACAGACCACAATGCATGGTTACAACATTCTGAAAGAATTGCTAGAATATCATGATTGCTCAAAGAGAAAGCGGGAAACTGTAGGAATCAAAAAAGATAGTCAAGCAAGTAACAGGAAAAGAGTAAAAGTGAAAATTTAGTAGCCTTCAACTGAAGGGAAAAGAAAGGAAAAGACTATAATTGTGGAGGGGAAAGTTATATTTGAAACTGGTGTCGCAGCCTTTCTTTCAGCAAGTGTTAGTTATTCATATTTTCTACCCAATATAGGCACTGTTCTCAGAAATGAACAATAAATTACACAGAAATAAAACCAGCACTATAACTACATCCCAAAGATAAGTGTGTGTGTGAGCACACATGTGAAGCTGACATGCTCAAAGGGCAACACTTCAAAAATTATACTTAGAAGAGATCTCAACAATAAAAAATAGAAGTAAAATTAAAAAGAAACAAGATGTGTTAGTGACCTCTGACACAAAAATCTGTACTCACCAGGTTCCTCAGAACTAGTTGGAGTTCCAGGTTCTGAAGGAAGTGTTAGCATCTCATACCCACCTTTAGGACCTAGAATACAGGAACACTGTTAATGGCTTTGGATTTAGGAATTTGTGCAATATAATCAAAGGCTATGTTTTCTGGTTTTGACTCACAACCTTTTAAACTAAATCATACAGATCAACCTCAGAAAGCATAAACAGTGGCTAGTGCTGACTTTTTCTGTAACAGTGATGTCAACATTTCCTTATGAGCGTAACACCTAGGAAATAAAATTTAGGACACTTTTACAACTATTCCCACTGAGGGCCACTGAAGTCAACAGCAGTGCATTTTGCTGTACAGCAGAGTGGGAACAGAGCTGTCTTGCATGCATGAATCAGGGAGCAATGCGTGGGTGATCTTGGGAGCATCTGGAAGACTCTTGTTAAAATTCCACCTCCAGCATGATGGATAACTTCTTGATTTCTGCAAAACCATTGAAAATGCTCAAGCTAGCCCTTACAAAGACAGCTTTGCTTTCCAAGTGCAAATCACCAT
>NW_024366759.1:0-33222 GCF_014805655.1 Passer montanus
CCCCTAATTTGTCCTAAACCAGTTCAACCTGTTCAGAAATCAGCTGAAATTTAAAGTTTAGTGTCAACAGAATCAACACCTAGGAGCTTTTGCAATCTGTCCATGTCTCTTTAAAGACAGAAGATGCTACACAGAGGATAGAAATGGACATAATAAATTCAAACCATAAAAAAAAAAAAGAAAAAAAAAAGGTGTTAACTGGAATTTCAAAAATCAAAGTGAGACCATTACAGCAAGGTTAGCTCAGACTCTGTCACTCAAGCCCTTCTGGGAGAGGAGACACTTGCAACACCTCTCCGTCATTTATACATCTTTGGCTCATTCTGGCCATGTTTCTTTAGCAGGTTTCTCAGTAGAGGACCTTTAAAATGGGGTGGACATCCCTGTGAGGGTCTTTCTCCTTCATTCTCCTCTGATAGAGTTTGTTCTGAACTCCCAGGCAGTGCATATCCCACCTGCAGCACCACGCCCCAGACAACAGGGGCACATTCCTGAAGAGCCCAAGGGGAGCTGGAGCTTTCCTCTGCTTGGGAGCTGCTGAGCTGGAAAGAAACTCCCAAAAAAACTCTGCTTAAAAATACCCAGGCCTTGCCAAAAGGAGCTGGTGCGTTATCATTTCACCAGTCCTGCCATACATGAGTACTCACTGGGTCTTGCAGTTAAACAGTTCTAGCCTTGAAAATGAATTTGAAAACAAGAGATACTAACTCCTTCCTTTGAGCAGGAGCTGGTGACATCCCCTTGACTCTTCCCTGTGTATTGAGTTGTGAGTCAAAAATTCATGTCCAAAATTAAAATTAAGCATATTTATTATTTTTAGAGCTAGCCACTGGCACTGGCATATGTGAGTATATTCAACAAAGTTGTTTTGAGGATTAGAGCATCCTACTAATCTGAACTGGAAATAATGAACTGTTTTATTATCTTACCTAACCTTTGCTTGTATTAGAGTCGAGCCTGTGGCTTCAGTGATAATTCATCTTTTATTGTCTCTTTATTCCTGTTACTCCTAAAAACCCTGAAAAGTGTGGTCCAGATTTTACTTCCATTCTTTATCACCAGCAAAATAATGTAGTGAGTTCCCAAACATTTATACACTGCAAATTCACTTGAAGCAAAGATTCTGCTCAGGGTCCAAGGCTGGAAAAAGGTACCAGGGCCTATTTTTTTTGTTTGGTGGAACCTGTATTGAACACAATGGTCTGGGACATCTTCCCAGGCTGATGGGAGGCATTGAGAAAGAACTTTTTCACTTGAGAACTGAGCATATTGTTTTAAATGGATATTGTGGGTGACAAAAGACACAGGGCTCTGCAAGCCTGCATGCAGAACTCTTCCTTTTAGAAAGAGGACTCTCTTCTAAAACTCAACATCAAGATGAATGGTGTTGCAATTCCAGCAGTGCAGACTGTCGCATACCAAGAGAGATCCCAAAGGAATAAGATGGGTCTGGAGGCTCATGCAGACCTTGCTGCTGTTTTATACTGATTTTAATCAGGCTGTGCTGAAAGGCAATTTTTGTATTTCACTGTTTGTGCAGTGCTCATGGATGCGGCACCTGATACACGTCTTATCCAATTTAAAAGCATATCTGTCTCACAGATCTCGGGTATGGGAATAGATGACAGGGAAAATCTTGGGCCAAAGCCTTGTGTTGCTGGGAGTGAGTTAAAAGGGCTACAAGAAAAGGAAGCATTACAGCTTGGATATCATCATCATCACTAAAAAGCATGTTTGCAGACAAATATATTTCTCCCTTTGGGCACCCAGACACTTCTCCTCTGGGAACTGATCCCTGTCAGGATAGCTTTTTTAAAAATTCTAGTGGTTTTTTATTCCATCCCACAAATAATTTTCTAGAGCTGTTAGAAAATAGGAGTTAGGAAGGGATGCTTTCAGGAGATCTGGGTTGTCATCAGATCTGAAAATCAGAGCCATGGGTTGTTGTCCCCATGTTGTACTTCCCAAGGGAGATCCAGGGAGGCTTTTCTGGCAGAGACCAGGATTATATTAAATTATTTTAGTATACGTCTCAGTGCCCTCAAGCCCACATATTATAAGCAATCTTTACAGAAAAACACCAAACAACTAATTATGCTTTTCTAGGTTCTCTTGTGCTTTAGATTAATTGTTACTAAACAAAAATATTTCAGCCAATTCAATAATTGGCCAGAACTGGGCTTTGCAAATACCTATCACAGTTTCATTGCCTTATAAATCTATAAATAAAGAATAAACATATGATTTATCACTCCATAGCAATTATTTAGGATGCAGTAAAAGCAGCAAAGGAAGGAGGAGGAGGAAAAGTGAAATCTTTCTGAGAGGGCACAAGTTCCTTCTGCTCTGTCTCTCTGCTCAGCAAAGCAGAAGTTGGCGGGAGGCTCCTGGCAACCCAGAGGGGTGAAATTCAAAGCACTGGTGATACCTGCACAGCAGATGAACCAGTCTATTTGAGGTAACATGGAGCAAGCACCAGTCTCCTGGGAGGGATCTCTGGTCAATCCAGTGGACCATCCTGCCTCAAAGTGTCAAAGATCAAGTGTTTCAGAGTAGCCACACAGATGGAGGGTTATTTTAAACTTCACCGCAGGTTTGCTCTCAATCTCTAATATTAGTGGTCAGCTCAAAGCCTGAAATGATGAAGTTTTGTAATTTTTCAAAAGGTGGTTTAGCAATAAAGATTAAAACAAAACCACTGATTGTCCTTTTGTCCCTACAAATGTCTGATCCCTCTTCTCATCTTGGCAAGTACTGTAGACCAACAACATCCAGTTACAACAAGTTTTGCATTTTAGTTAGAATTTGAAAATCTATTTCCTTTGATTGGGTCTAAGTGTGTTACATCAATATTATATTGAACAACTTCTCCTGCAGTACAGCAGATGTTTTCTTGAGAGATCTCCTGGCAAACCCACTGGCTAAGAATTTAGGTTCTACAAAATTTGAAAACAGGGGAAGAAAAAAGGTACAAAATCTACCAAACATTATTATTAATCTTGGCTGGTTTCAGCCAAATATGGGGATAGTGCCAAAAGTATCCAGACTCCACTACTTGCCAGGAGTGGTGGAAACCCAGATGCACCAATGCTGTGTTAAAGCACATTGGTGCCATTGAAAGATGTGGAATACACTTCAGGTATTTAACTTCAGTCTGAGTGAAAGTGCACCACTACCTAGCAGATGTATTTGGCAGCACTGGGATATGTGTGCTCCCTGGCAACCAGACTCCTCACACTGGGATTTTGGGTTACCTGGCTTTTTATTGCTGGTGGTAATTACTCTTGCATGGTTTTATTGTGTGCTTGACTGCACCCCTCTGTATTGCAGTTACAATGGTGGGATATATGGAGGTGTCTGGAGGGGGAGGTTCTTTCTATCTGTCAGGTGATTTGGGCGTGTTTGTGTTCCTTGTTTCAGGAGCATGCCTTCTACTGATAAAGACTTAGTTATTCCCCAAATTAGATGGTACTGAAGAACACATAGCCCAGCTCATGGGTATTGTAGGACCAATGAAACTGTGGATGAGCACTGCCAAAGGCTTCCTCTGGCTCTTGTTCACAAGAGATCTTAACAACATCCTTCTATCATGCGGTAAGTGTCTCCACAACAGCCCCATGGCTGCAGTGGCCCTACTCAGCCAGGGACCCTGTGTGAGTGAGGGCGTCCATCTGGGCATGAGAGATGTCACTACAGCACCTGAGGGCTCTGCCAAGCAGTCCCCAAGCAGTCTGTGTGTGCTAGCACAAAATTAGTCTGGGGACTGTGCTGATACAATGACAGCCAGAATAATCTGACCAATAGATAAAGAACCATGAGTGGTTCCTCAGTGTAATTAGGAAGAGCACTCTTATGCAATTAAGATAATTAATTAGATGTAGATGTAGGGAGTGCAGTTTGAAGGCATATTGCAGCATAGTCTTGTCTAGCTCTGTGGTACTTTTGAGATCTGCTGGCGGTATAATTGGTTTTACAGTGTCTCTGAATGAGCTGCATTCACAGATTTCTCTATTGACCATTCATATGTCATGGAGCATAATTTACTACAAACAGCAGAAAACTCCAGCCGATCAGAATTGATATCAAAATATGCTCAAGGCAGTGAACCTCGTTAGTCTAGCCAGAATCACTCTGATGGAGAAGGAAGACTCGTTCACCAGATGATGATCTACAAGTCTCGTCTTTATTCCCGAATCGCCAATTATTATACACCTTTTAATTAGCTCATGCATAGTGCAAAATCCCAGCTCACCATTGGCTAATTAGTTATCAGCTATTTACGTGCTGTTTTGGTGCAACTACCACCACTTTCCCAAGCTGTTTTGCTTTACCACCTGTTTTTGTGCATTACTTCATCCCGTGGGACAAGGACACACAGTTTAATTGGAATGGCAACTCCCCTCGTTCTCTATCTCGGTCAAATTAATCTCACTGTGACCTTTAGCTCGGAGCCAGCTTGTTACAAAGCTCTCAACATCACTCCTTTTCTAGCCGAGTTCTGATTTAGCTGTCTCCATCCCTCTATGAAATGATCTTGTACTTTGGGATAGAAACATCAAGTAGCCTCAAGCCAGCTATCATTGTGTTACCAGCTCCTTTTAAATGAAATGAATGAGACCTGGCCAACAGCATTTTACTTTCCTTTTTCTCCCAGGAATCCCAAAACAGAAGAGTTCATTCAGAGGAAAAGAAAGTTGAAATTAAAAAATCATTCTCCTGGTATCTGAGGAAATTTCATCTGTTGTATGTGTAGGAATCCAGAGAAGCAATACCATGGTTTGACAAACACGTGATTATTCAAGACATGCTCATTTATATGTTATTCACAAAATGTACCTTGTGCTAAAAGAAATGTAGATTCCTAGTGACAGTATGGCATCACTGTTACAGAGCTCCATTATATCACAGAGTGTTGATAGGACATCAGGTACTGAGGGGAGATATCCTTTAAACTAGGATAATGTTTGCATCCTATGGAAGGGGGGGGTGGGGGTCAAGAATTTTTATGAGGACAGGCAAAATTAAATCTGCCAGGATAACATGTAATAATAACCCACATAATTTAAAAAATTTTTTTTTTCTTCTCACGTTATTGGTATCACCATAAAGTACAAGGTGTAAGTTTTGAAATTAGTTGTGTTTTCTTCCTCCATAAAGCTTTTTCATTGTTTGTACTCTAGTCAACCTGGACACTAAAATTTGGTTACATAATTTCTCATTCAAGCTTTCATGCACCAGATCAGCATGCCTGCAATTCATACATTATGAGCATGTATAAAAGCACACACACATAAAAACAGAATCCCACCCCAAGACTGAGATGAGTTCAAATTAAATTAACATGTAGAAAGTTGGCACTCTCTGCTGGAATCTTTGTTATGATTAAGTTTACTACTGTTTCAGATAGCTCATTCTCTCAGGGTTCTGGCTAAAGGTGCTTTACAAATTAGAGGTCAGGTTGGTACTTTATAATTTTCTCATTTTTCCTTTAATCTCATTTTTTTTCCATTTAATTAATTCTATGGAGATTCTTTCTGAAACTGAAAACATTTTCCTAGTTTCCTGTATTCACAGTTACCATCTGCCGAGCAAAGCTGCCCCAGCAAAGATTCTTTCACTCAAGGCAGATGGGAACACCCTTCATATGACACAACCTGCACACTGCAATATCCCTTGGGAATGCTGCTGCATCCCAACACAGAGACCCTGTGGGATGCCACACCACCAATCACCACCAGTCATCAATCCCATGTTTGACAAGCACTGCATTTCCTGAGCTCC
Source organism: Passer montanus (assembly GCF_014805655.1). Classification (NCBI taxonomy): domain Eukaryota; kingdom Metazoa; phylum Chordata; class Aves; order Passeriformes; family Passeridae; genus Passer; species Passer montanus. Next base: position 5,782 of record NW_024366759.1, read on the forward strand.
AACTCCGTGCAAATTAATAAGCAAATATGATGATCTTTTAAAACATTGCAAAACACAATTTGAAATAAAATGTGTTGGTCACAAGGCTCATTTAAACTCTCAAAAGATCTTACCTGCTCTGGTATGTGCACTGGGTAGATTTGCACAGTGGTCTAAGATTGTGGTTACAGCTTGGGAAAACACACAGTTTTACAAACACAGTTTTAAGCTGGCTGGCTTAGTTACTGTGCCAGATACCTTATTCATATCAATTACCAAATAAACCTCTTTAAATAAAAAGAAATATTTTTTTCCTGATCAAGCCTACATGGATGACATCAAAAACAGGTAACCTTGAAGTCCTGGTATCAAGAGAGCTATGCCCAAGAAGTGGCCTAGGAGTGCTGGGTAGCCAAGTAAAGCTGTGTTGAGAATCTAAGACAGAGAAATGAGAAATTTCTGGAAATGCCAAATCCTGTGCTATCTGTAGCTAAGCTGTGGCAAAAGGATGCCCATCTTTACTAAGGAGAGCACTGATGATTTCACCATTAAAGCAGTCACACTGCCTTGGCCTATCCTCCTTACTCCTTTGAAAGCTTCATCAGACAAACAAGTAGCCTGACTCCTTTCAGAGGTGTTAGAGGCAATGGGAGCTACTGGTTTAGTAATAAACCAGTTTCTGTGTCTAAACATAGGCGCTCAATGGCAAGGAGGTTGGCTGCTTATTTTCTCTTTATAGTCTGTGATGCCATTTCAAGGGCAGTGATATTTGTGGTGGAAAGTTTAGTGGTGTCCCTGTGGAGTTACAGAGTTGAGTAAGGACATAGAGAAAACACCCACTTACATGGAAATGTGGTTACTGTACCCATGTATCTATAATGCAATCTATGATGCAGTCTTTGGGAAGATTTATGGTGTTTTCTGTGTGGACAGACTGAAAGTTTTCTTGAGGACTCTGTGGGGACCCTGTGCCCCATGTTCCTGGGCTCTGCAAACTCTTTCAAAGTGCCCTCAGCAGAGCACCTGGGTGATGTTTGCCAGTGATTGTAGCTATTCCTGCTGCTCCACCTCAGTAACTGGTGGTGGTATGGCAAGTCTGGAGCACGGTACAGACCCTGTGATCTAGGTATGGCTGGTGTCTTCACTGGCAGGGAGTGAACAACTGAGGAAGATGAAGAAAGTTCCCCTTCAAAACCAGCCTCGGTGGTGTTTTACATATAGCAAAGGAACACTGAAACATTTCACTGTGTCATCTGAAAAGAAGCGTACAGCAGAGATAAAAATGTGACAGTCTGTGCATTTTGGAGAATAAGAGAGAGACTATCAAAAAGGATATAGGAATTTAGGGAAGCCTGAAATGCTTTAAGACATTGGAAGAGGGCCCTCACTGTTATTTTCTCTGTAAGAGTGAGATCAAGCTACACCATTTAAATTAGCCTAGGGAAACCTAATTTGGTCAGAGGGATCACATCAAGGAGCACACCAACTAGTTTGAACTTAAAGAAAATACCTTTGAGTTTGGTGGTTTGTGGGTTTTTTGAATGAATAAAAGGTGGATTAGAAGAAATACCTTAATCACTCCTTGGGCTGATTATGTAGTTTTTATATATTTAGAGGTGAGTGAAGAGACAAAACTACCCATGTTTTACAGAGTTTTCCAAATAGCAAAAGAGCATTTTTTTTCCTAAGTCAGCCATGTGTATTTTGAAGGGAGTGTACATGTCTTCTTCCCTGAAACTTGCAGGGTCACAGAAGAATCCATTTTCTCCAGTTCCTGACATTGTTCAGCCCCTGAATGGAGCTGCTTCATTCAACTTCTTCCTGGTTGTTATTTCAGTTATTATTCCTGGTTGTTTGTCCAGGCACTTCTTGAGTCCATCTCTCAGATACATTCCTACGGATTATTTTCTGCTCTTCGTCTTTGCACACAACCCTCCCCAAGCGCCTCCTGTCCACACAGTGCAAGTCAGGTGAGAGCTGCATCGAAGATTTCAAAGACTGAGGAAGGAGTTAATGAGTGGCCAACAGTAACAAGTGAAGTAATTTGCTCTATTAAAGAAAGAGAGGTTTTTATGCTGTACATGCCAGTTATACAGAGAGAGACAGACACCATGGCAACAAGCTTGTCAGGCAGGAGCAGGGCACTACTTTAAGATGAACTATCACTGGGGACATCATTAGTGGTGGAGAAACTTCAAAAGCTTTGGAATTTGGGTTCCTTTTGCACCCAGAATTTCATCTGCTGTTATGGAATTTGAATCTCCAGTCTATAAGCTTAGCCTGGGATAACAATGGCAGGCTGGGATGTTGGATGCATCCTGCATAATATGAAAAGGAAGAATGTGACTACAGTATTTCAGTGCTTCCAGGCCTGCCTGGTTGTTGGAACTGTGTGGAAAGGAAGAATGAAAACATACCATTGAGTCACGTTCAGCAGGATTGTCTGAAATAAAGATTGAAAGGGAATTTGTAAAGAACTGTTCCTTCTGTGCTTACTCATAAGCCATGGATCTGATAGTTAGCCTGCGCTGATGGATTGATCCCCCTGTAAATCTCCCATTCTGGCAGGGTGGACAGATAATTGCACATACAAGGTTGATCCTTTTTATTCTCCTGTGGTTGTCTCGTCCACAATGCAGACACTTAGTCTGGTGCAAAGCTGGAGTCAAGTGCTGATAGGGTAGGATTTATACCCACGGGAAGTTCCTCTGTAGGCAACCACAAAGCAATTAGTGCACAAGCCATGTGGGACTCTGACTGTGGTCTAATGCGAATCTCATTTTACCAGAGCAACATACAGAGTTCAAGTTTCCAGTTCACAGCCTGCAGTGCCGAGGAAAACATTTCTATGGGCAAATGGAGAGGGAAAGGAAAGTCCTGAAGACCTGTGGTAGAGTTTCTATGACTGTCTCTTTAGCCCTGCCACGTGTATGAAGTGCTGAGAATGCCACACAGCAGAGTTTTCACTGTGACGGAAGGAATCACAACTTCATGAACCTTTGTGATTTGCCTGTATTATAAATCCCCATGACTGAGCTACTCAAATCTAAGGAGAGCTGCAGTCCTTCACAGCTCCAAAACTGAAGCACAGCCAACATGCAGAGCGTAAGTGTGTGGAGGCCAGATGCCTAAGCTGTGTCTCAACTCACCATGCCCCACTACTTCCACAGGAGCTGCTGCAGGAATTTTAGTCAAAAGCTATTTTAGCCCCATCAGGACTAACTGGGAGAAGTGATGAGCACAGACATTTGCCCACCTTGCAGCATAGGGAAGGAAAATCAGGTGGACATTAATCATCTTTTTGCAGATGCATCAAGTAAAAAGGAGAAGCATACTCAATCCCACAAAAACACTTATTTTTGAGCAGTTGCTCTCTAAGACCTGATAGCCAAGTGTTGTACTCAAAGAACAAATGAAAGAAGAGGTGGCTCCTCTGGCACTGCCTGCTTTCCAAAGATAAAGGAAGATGGAGTGCAGCACTCTGCCCATCCTGTACAGGAGGGTGAGAGCCATTGAGATAACTTGTTGCTGTCCTATTGCCAAGGTTCCGTACCTTCTTGGTGGTTTCTCACACGCAGCCCCTCACAGCACTGACTCCTTCTTCTCAGCACAGCCAATAAACTCCATCACTCCTCTCAACGAGCCAACCTGCTCTTTTATAATACCCCTCTTAACTGGATCCAGCTGTGGCCTATTAAGAGCAGGCTTGTTCTTAATGCTTGATAATTAGCACAGCTGTAACTCCTTAGGGGCTAGATTACCTTCACCACTGTCTCTATTTTCCTACCTTTTATCTAACCACAATAACTGTGAGAATTATTGTGATGGGGGCATCTGGCTTGCTCTAAAAAGAGAAGAAGTGGGAGCATTTAATGGATTTCTGCACGTGTTTGAGTTTTCCCAGTCCTGTGGAGAGAGGCCTCTCTGACCATAATTGGAATGAACTAATGAACAGTGCATGTGAGCAGAAAGCAAATCTGAAGCTGTAAGCAGCCAGCTCACCCTGCTGCATCATTAGCAAGGAGACATGTTGCATATGCAAGATGTAGGGCAGGTAAGGACACACTCATCCTACCGAAAAGGCAGAACATTCACCAGAATTTTCTGGTGGTTTTGGAGAGGTCATCTTGCCCCAGGTAGCTTTTCCTTCCAGGCAAGTGAAGGTATACAGATGTCTGTTGTTGGTCAGCAGGCAAAATTCTGCCAGGAGAAACTGGTGGCAACCTATGACAGCTGCACAAAGGTCATGGCTAGTGATGTGTGCAGAGGGAGAGAAAGCCTGTGGTTCCTACTCTGGCTTCTTTTATCCTGCAACCTAAACTAAATATTTATTTCTCTTTTACTGGCAGAGGACATCAATTAGAAAGGCAGAGTCATGCAGTGACACAGGTTATGCATCCCTTTTAGTCACATAAGGCCAACAGCAGGAAGAAATGCTGGGAGACGAGAGGTGTGGGGTTTGTCACCAGGCATTCTGTGATCAGAGATGGGAATCAAAACAACAAACAGCTTTCTTCCTGCTCAAAGGAAGAGCTTAGGAACCAGCAGGCGTGCAGAAAGGCCTCTCTTAAACACAGCACTGAAGAGAAAGAGGGGGACAGAGTCATGCCCCCACATCTGCCTTGAGGACACAGATGTCAGCTTCCACTCCTGCTCCTGGGGAGAAGTGTGCGTCATGTCACTGACCATGACATGCATGGTCTTGTCAGATCATTACTGCAAGTTCCAGAAATATCTTCTGATTGCTAATAGAGCATGCTAGATTATCTTGCCTGCTATTATATTACTCTTTAAAATACTATGAAATTTAATGGAGAGAGGAGCTTTCTTTTGGAGGAACAAATGTTTTACCAGGTCTTAGGAAAGCATAGCACTGTGAGCCAGTGCAAAGTTTAAGATGCTTGAAGCCAGCTAGCTTCAGTTTCTTCTTCAAGTCACAATCCACATTAACACATCCCCCACATTCTCAGGCTCCTAGACCCCCTACATGTGCATTTTTTTATTTCTTGCCTTCAAGAGATTCTGAGCTCCAGTCACTCATTAAACTAAAGCTCCAAATCCCATCATTTGGCATGCATATGGACAAGCATTCACAGGAGAAGATCTCAGCTGAAATAACTGCAGAAAATTGCATCTGACCTTCCATCCTCTCTCCTCCTGGAGGACTGAGCCAAGACTTGTGGAGGAGTGCCATCACATTTTCCTGATTCCCAGTTAATCCTTGGGGCTGTAACTGTGCCCAAATCCTCTGTGCTCTCAGTAGCTCAGCATCTGCCTCCAAGTTCCTTATCCCCAGCTTCTGAAGACATTTGGCACAGCCAAAGATGGAAATTGTCTGCAAAAGGAGGTTGCCAAGGCAGCAACATAAATTTTGCTCACACTCTTGAGCATGGAGCAAAATGTATGCTGGATTTTGCAGCAATGGAGATCCCTTCCAGGATTTTGAACACTGCTGAACTTTGCTGCACAGTCAGAAGTCAAACCACAGCCACCTGGGTCCAACCATGCTAAGTCAGAACTGATGAGATTTCAGCATGGCACAGAACAATACTCTTTGGGCAGGAAAAGTAAAGGAGGTCAGTCCTGGGTTTGTTTATTTGTTTGTTTAAGAATCTATTTATTTTATAATTGACAGTTGATCATTTTTATTGGCTTAAAGTAACTTGCCAGGAATAAAAACAAGTTTCTCTTTCTTTTCTTCACAACAAGGAGATGCCAAACAAGTGGTTTTATGCTCAGAAGAGCCTCAGAGGTCTCTGCTGAATTGATTGACCGTGGTTCAAACCAGTGTGCAGCACAGCCACTGAGGGAGAAACAGAACAAGGAGTCAGAGCATCAGGAAGGTCCAATAGTAAAAGATTTTAAAATCATAGAAAATTTGGGGATTTAGAAAGAAAGCTACACTTAGTAGGCCCTGGGAAATTGTTAAAAGTAGCCCCTGGGAAACACTAGGCCTTGTGTTAGCCAGATCATGTGAAATTGCACCTGCGTAACCAGTATATGATAAATTATATAATTGTTAGATGTGATGATTGTTTAATTGTAAGAAGAATCATGAGAAACTATGTTCAAGGGTTTGGGGGGGATCACAAGAAACCTATGCTTGGATGAAATCAATGTATGCAATAGAACAATGTAAGTTTAATAATTAATATGTAAGTTATATAATGATAGAATATAAAAACATGTTCATCCCGAACCCATGGCAGAGTCAGATTTGGTCTGTACCCCTGACACCCAGAGCTCTTCAATAAAAGCACCTGCATATAATCATTCTGTGATTATGTGTTCCTGAACGCTAACAGGTCTACAGGATGCCACTGGGGCACTCTTCCACGGGCCTCTAGGAGAACAAGCTGGCAAAGGCTGGAATTGCATTTTTATCTTTTATATGTGTAGGATCCATCTGCTCTTGAACTTCAGGGAAATCTACTGCCAGGATCAAACTCAAACCTTGCAAGTAGGGTCTCTTCCAAAGGAAGATGAGTTCTGCAGGGCAAGCTGGAGAAAGCTTCAACTTTTAACCTTGAAACCTCTAGGGTGGGAGTATGCCATGTACAATTTCTGCTATATTTAACTAACTATGACTGAGGGTCACAGGGCTTTCTAGCCATTCTCCTTCCTTCAAGCCAGTCTTCAGCTGAGAGGACTAATTGGAAGGACCTCTTGGAGCTCCTTCCAGCTGTTTTCTGAGATATATTTGTATTCTTCAATGGGAAGGCTCAAGCTGATTGCTTTTACAACAGCTTCAACAGGAAAAAATTACATTAAAAACAATGTGGGAAGAAAAAAGACCTGGCATCTTAAAAGGTTTCTTCTAATTCTGGCAGGTTGATCAGTACATTCTCTGCCAGAAAGAAGAGTTCCCTGCTGTGTGTTTTCTAATGAATTGACCACTGCCCTCAAAAAGGAGATAGTGAAATGCACTGTGTAAGCACTTTCTCCATCAGCCTTTGGACTTTTGAAAGTATCTTTATTTTTTTGCTCGTATAAAGGTAAAAGTTCATTCTACTAATTTAGATAGGCCTTGTGGGCTGAAGAACATTTTCACATAAACAAACTTGCCCTTTGAATCACTACCATGTTTCTCTTACAACAATGATTAAATCACTTACAATAGTGATTTAAAATAAGTGTGTTTTAGTGTGGTCTACTGCTACAGTTGGATCAGGTGGTATTTCAATCTGACCAGCAGAGAGATCTGGATGACTCCATTCTTGTCTTTGTACAGGAGATGAAACAAAGAAGAGTGGGGGAAAAAAATGGATATAAACCACAGACTTTGGCATGTAGAGAATCGCTGCCCAACAAAATGTAAAAGCTTGGTCTGGCCATGATCTACTGGAAATTTAGACTGGTTCTGTCAGATAATATTACAGTGGTTCTTCTTTCTTCTTACAAATAATTTCTAAGCTGCTTCATGTGGTGGAATAGACCTACAGCAGCAAAATGGAAGTTGGCAGGAGGACAACTATAAAATCTGATGTGGTGGCATCTGGCATGATCTGAGGACAAACCTGTAAATCAGGTCTGAGTAAGGACTGCAAGTGATAAATGGTCCCATTTGTCAGAGCTGCGACAATGTGGGGGCCAGAGCACTGACCATAAGTTGCTGATGACTGTAAAGCACAAGAGAATGGTGTGTTATGGAAACGTGTCCCATAGTCCCCATGGGCATTCAGACAGAAAGGCTTTTGCTATTTCTCTGCTGCTTCCTCTGACTCAATTTTGCTGGCACGCTGACCTTTCCATGCAATTTGCTACATTCACAGCTAAAAGACACCAAATACCTAAGGCAACCCCAAAGCTTTCAGCAATTTCCCTTGGGCACTCACTGAACAGGGTCTCCAGGTGGATCATGCAGGCCACAAAGCCATCAAAGTTGATGGTCAGCTTGGTGCTGCAGGCGTAGCAGGTGACAACGCTGTGCTGCACCTCATCTTTGAGCCTGAAACCTGAGGGCCAGGAGAGGACAGGAGTCACTGACACAGCAGTGTTAAAATTTACTGTCTTGGATGTGACTTATCCGTGGACTGCTGCAGCTGCAGGTTGAAGGGCAGGATTGTTCCTCCCAGAAGGTCTGTTGGACTTCCACACCCACCTCTGTGGGTCCTTTCCAAAGCCAGTTTTGCTGGCTGAAGAGAGGCATAGAGTTCTCCTACAGAATTTTGTCAGACTGCATAATTCACATTGTTTTACAGTATAACCAGTCCTACGTTCCCCAGCTAAACCCCTAATTAGCGAGTCTTGGCACTGCAGCTGAATAGCAGTGATTGAGACAGAGCCAATTGCTCACATAACACATTGGGATCTATTCAAGCTCATATTCGTGTTATTTCTGTCTGGATCATTCACATAAAATCCACTGAGCACAAGACAAATAAAAAAAACTCCCAAACCAGTGCTCCTCTAGACGTCCCTTAGGTGGCAAGCTCTGTTCCAAAAGTGACATCAGAAAGGACATCATTGGAGCATGCCTTGATCAGGCTTGCACTTTCTCCAGAGGAGAGAAATGAAGGAAAAAGAGGGTGGGAGGAAATGAAGGAAGAAGAGGGTTTGGGTGTAGCTCTGAAAGAGGATTATTAGATTAGGAAATAATGAGGCCAAAAATAGAGCAAGTAATAATCAGATGCATAAGCAATGGTCACAGCATGGACAAAAGTACCAGTGGTTCAAAACGCAGAACAGAGGATGGGGTTTGATGTGTGAAACAGCAAAAGGATTGCAGTGTGTGACTGTCAGGAAGGCAGAATGTCACTGGAAATGCTGTGATCTACGTGACAGGAGAGAAGAAGAGCTGTTAAAACGCTCCGCTGTTCTCCCAGTGTTTGGTGATCTAATCCCCAAGCAGCACACTCATCTGCCTTTCTGAGGGCATTTTGCATCTTGTGGGAGTTGATGGCACCAGAGTAGTCACTGTCCACTTTCTTATAGATTGCCTGTGGCAAAGAGAAAGGAGGGAATGGAAGAGGGGACTCGAGTGTATGCCCCTGCAAGCAATGCTGTGGTGTGGGCACCAGAGGCAGGCTGGGCTTGCATAGCTGGCTCACAGCACCTATGAAGTTGTGGTAACACAGGTCTCATCAGGGGCTACAAGCCACAATGAACTACTCAGAGGGCTCCTCTAGGCTTTAACCTTGGTTTGCTAGCCCACCATGCCCTGCCATTGTCCCTGCTCATGTAGCTAACCAGTGCCAGGACAATCATTCCTACCTCTGCCATGTTCACACTGTCACTGCTGTGCCCACTGATGGCTGGGACAGGGACTGCCCTACCACCACACGTTCCTACTCTTTGAAACATAACGAACAAGAGAAACACTTCAAGCGACAAGTGGCAAGCCAGGCAGAGTGGGAAACACGTTCCCCTGGGCTGGCAGCTTGCCTGCCTTCACATTACATGGTGGCAGACAGGTCATTGAGGAAAATATCCTATCATTTGGCAAACACTACAACAGACCAAGTCCATCTTGCTCAATGTTTCAGACAAGATGACAGATGCCTCCTACTGCCAGCAGGTCTATTATCCAGAATTAGAAGCCACCCAGACCTAGAGTTAATAGTGGATTTTGGTCTCAAGGCTTGCTTTTCTGACAAGCCTTAGGGCAGAGATGTGTCTTCATGAACCCAGTATTTCTTCATAGAACTCCAGGGCAGATGCTCTGTGATGAACAACATCAAGTATGGTGGCAGCAGGCTTGCCTGAAAGGGACGTGGTCACACCAGGAAAGTCCAACTCTAACCTTCCTTTTGACCGCTTCGTTCTGGGTGAACTTCTTGGAATATTAACTCCTCTATCAAAAAAAAAAATAAAATAAAATTCAACAGTTCTACAAGATTTCAAAAATACAAAGGCAGTTTTTTCTAGTCTTAAAAATATGTTTCTTGTGTTTGCTTATGCTCAGCCAGCAGTGCAATATATTGCAACAGCCAAAATGTTCATATGAGCTTTAATAGAGCAGGCAGCAGAAAGAGCTGTCTTTGCCAATAATCAAAGAGAGTTATCTGTCTTTCTGTAAGGTATTGCAAATTATGGAGAATTATGGGGCCAAGGTGAAAGAGGATTTGGTTGTGCCCTGTTGAGTGAGGGGTGTTTCAGAGCCCTGGAACGAATTCAAACCCTGAGAAGGAAGGCTTGCAATTATATCTGCCTGTGAGGGTTTAACTCGATCTCAGTTCTGGATCTGTACTTCAGAGCTGAGAGGGAAGGGAAGGGGATAGAGTCAGAAATGTTGTTACCAAATACTTTTGAATCTTCATCCAAAGTGTCTTGAATTCTACAAGTCCCAAGGTGCTGGTCCCATCGGTCTGGGTCGTGTTAAGGCATGGTTCACAAATCAGGATTCCTTCATCGTTAGCAAAATTGGAGTGTAAAGACAATAGTTGGATTGTGCGACAGTGGAGAGCAATCTGGAGAGCAGTTCTGATAAAAACAAATCACTCATCACAGTGTCATCTTAATGCCAGTTTAGTTCTCATTTGTAACGCATCTCCATCTCCCACAGACATGCCCACAGCTTCACATTTGCTTGGCTAAAGGCATGACAAGAATTTCTAGGCTATCTTCACTCTCAAGGAATGATATATGGGATTGCTAAATATATAAGCAAGATTAAAGGCATTCACATTTTGGACACTTAACAGTAGATTGGATTTCACCTTAGGGGGAAAAGAGCCTGGCCTTGCAGCAAACAATTGTTAGAAACCAGAGGCAGGAGCTGCAAGTGAAGAGAGTCAGTAGCTGCCTACAAAATCCTGTCCCATGTCCTTTAGGGCTTTGAATATCCCTTCCAATGGAAAATTATTCAGAAACAGGGATTTGGACACTGTGACATTGTACTTACTGAGTTTCCCCATTAAGCTTGGGGGCCTATGGAGTGTAGGGCAATGGCATCACTTCTCATCACTTCTCCTAATAGCCAGTTATTCACAAGATCCACAGTGAATCTCTCCTAGCCTCAATATGGCCATGCCATGACACCAACACCAGTGAGATCCTGGCAGCATGGGTCATCACCACCCCCAGTGCAAAGGAGCACCTCTCAACTGGGTAGAGGTGTTGACCTCCCTTTTTCCTTTGGCTACACAAACCTGGGCAGAGGTGTTGACCTCTCCTTTTCCCTTGGCTACACAAACCTTATAAGCTCCCAAGTATCCCCCAGCTATGCAGAAGGGAGGCAGGACCTGCCTGTACTTGCAGCCTTCCCCCTGAGAACAGGCTCAGCCCGTTCCTGCTGCTGTGAGCCCGGAGCTCTGTAAGCAGGACCCGACTCAGAAACAGAAGCTGTGGATGTGCTCAAAACCTGCATCCTGCCAAGCACGCTGTGTATGCACCTGGAACTACACAAGTGCAGCTAGGCAGAAAGGCCCTACTTCTCCCCACTATATTTAGGAAAATGTTTAAGCAATGAGAGATGGTGGTGAGAGAAGCAGCTGGTGATTAAATGGTTCATGTTTCTGCAACCATGAGCTGATAGAGATGCTTGGTTAAATTTTTTGCCCCCAGCCATGTGCCGGGACAACAGAAGTGTAAACTTAGCCCAGCTTGTCAGGAAGCTTTGCAAAGGAGATGCAGAAACTTTAAAGGTGATGAAATTACATTCAAAGGATACATCTAAAAGGCTGATCATCTCCCTGCAAGTGTTAATGCTGAATCTATCACTTTTCACATCCTTTCCTGTACAAAAAGGAAATATAAAAGTCTAAGTGAGAAATAGTTTAAGACAAATATTTTTCTGCAGACAATGCTGAAGATACCAACCACCTTAAGATCTTGGTAGCAAAGCAAATGCTCTGCCATCTCTTCCATAATGTTCTTTCAGTTGATTAATATGTTTTTTGTTTTGGTTTGGTTTGGTTTTTTTTCCACAGTGGGAGGGGATGTTATTTGTTTTGGTGGTGATAAGCCTCTATCTGTCCACAGAAGTCATGCAGCAGCAGCATAATAACACTGTCCATTGGTGGTCCTCCTGGAAAAGTACAGGGAATGTTGTACCTCTGCAGAACATCTGCTGGCAGCATTTGGAAGGGAAGCACCAGGCACTATTTCCACCCCATATTTAGAGGTTCGACAAACCAGGAGAAATTCAGCTGGGACCAGACAAAAACTCTGTTTTTCATCATCCCTAGCTGACAGAGCTGGGTTTTGTTAGCACAGACCCTGTTCTCAGCTCCATCCAATGGGAAGTATGTAATGTCACTCACTCTTCACAAAAACCCGGTTTAGGATCCTTTGAAGTTCAGTGGCAGTCTTTTCACAGTCCCAGACAGAAAACAAAACATACTGTCAGTGTTAACACAAAAATTATTTGAAGCAAGCTCTATTGGTGTGCTATCAGACATCCAGAGACTATTTTCTTTCCAAATCTAAGACATGTAAATGCTTAATTTTTTTCTAACCCTTCACATTTACCCTCAGATATCAGAGGGACAAGATCTTCAAAACCAATCAGATTTCCTAGACACTCAACCAGGAAATAAGTGGTTTGTTAGGTGCTATGGTGACATGATCAAGTAAATGGCAACTTTTTTAAATGTTTGACTGAAAAAAAAGTTTCAGGAAAACATTTGAGATTTTCAGGACTTACAGAAACTACAACCAAACAACTCTAAAATTGCCATCTGAAAAAGACTCAGAATGGTCTTCCCAACTAAAAAGATGTTTTCCCTCTCCAGTAACAGTGGCCACCTGTTTATTAAGAGGAAACTTGACATGACAGCCAAAGGCTAACACAGCAGGACTTTATAGATACTGTTTTTCAAATACATTAAGTAGAGAAAAAGCCCAGCCAACAGGTTTTTGATTCCTGGGGCTAAACAAAAAGGAAGGAATTGGCCAGCCAAGCAATTGTCAGAATTATATGATAACTCCACAGGTAATTTATTTCACCCTGGGATAATATTTTCACAATCCTCACTCATATCGCCGCTATTTTCAAAGTTGTTCCCAGCCTTGCACAGCCAAGGGGAAAAAAAAAATCACATTTTGCACCAATGAGAGGAACAATGTTGAAAATCTTCTCTATTGTCAAATAAACTGAACTGAAGCTATGAGTTAATAAAAGGGGAGAAATACTTGGTTTTTTTAACAGTCAGTAAAAGGAATTGGTAAATCAAATATTTGTATAATCGTAACAGAGAGGTCTCAGGTTTTTTTGTTCAATTTAATCCACTTACCTCTCCAGAGAGCTTTTGGAATAGAGTCTTGAACTCATCATCTATATCTTTGTTGTCAGCATGAGGCTAGAGGAAAGGGATGGCCAAGAGAGTGGTTAATAAGGTTCTAGGAAGTGAGCTGTGTATATTGTAAAGATGCTGTACAGGGGCTTATTTACAGCAACAGAAAATGAGCATGTGCTCTGCAGCAATGGCAAAACAGAGGCACTACTTTAGTCATGGCCAGCCAGGGGCTGGCTTAGTTTGAGAGCAAATACTTCCTAAGGCTGGTGAGATAGTTTTTATCTGTTACCAAGACAGCATTAGAAAATAGCAACAGTAAAAATGTTGCTGTATTTGGCCAGAGCAATTCAGCAGCTCCTTGGAAGCCTTTTACAGCTTCTCCCAGGCTTCAGGAAGACTATTTGTTTCTATAGAAATGTGCTCTCTCCACCTTCTCCTACCCATGCAGGAGGTAAGGACAATCATACGTGTTCCAGTTCAGTCTACAAGGGTGAAGTCTCTGTGCCACATGGCCCATGTACATAAAAATGAACGTGAAACTAAGACATGGACATATGTAAAACATTCCCACACACAAAAAATATTTCTCCTCAGCACAAAAGCATTCTGTAATCCCAGCTCGAATAAGAAAAAAAATCATGCCCCTGTTTTACTTCCACATTATGAAGGAAAACTCTGTCCAGTTAGGTCGTCTAACCTCATATGGCTTTGCAGACACCTCATCACCCATCATTTTTCCTAAGGAAAGAAAGAAAACTGTAAAACAACCAGAAATTATGAGTCTACTTTAAAGTCTTGCCTTTAAAATAATTAGGGGGGGAAAAAAAGCGCAAAAGCTGTTTAACTATAAGATGTTAATAAATGCACAGAACAAGCCCCCAAGTTTCCTGCTTTCCATGCTCCACATCCCACCTCTGCCTGCCCCAGCTCTTTGAAGATATTTTCCACGGGAAATGCAGCCTTGCTGTTCTTGTCTTCCATCCAGACTCCTGCTTTTTCATCTAATGGATGCCATTGATACAACCCCTTTTAAAACCATCTTATCATCATCATAGTCTCAAATCCTGCACTCTTTCATTGTGGGAACTTCTCCTTCATGGAGCTGAGGGACCTTGTTCCCAGCTGAGTGCTTAGGGGACACCTCTGAAGAGCCATGACTCTGAAGAAGTATCTGCCATGGATGTGTGGTCACTATGGTAGACTGTAGAAAAAATGGGTTGTGGAAATGGGCCTATTTTGCTGGTTAGGACAAAAGATCAAGCCCAGGGTATGGATGCAACATGTGACCTTCTCCTTTGCGTGCCTCCCCAGAAGAATGGGAGGTTTTCAGGGAAGGTACTCACTGTGATTTAGCCTGATTCTCAGCAAAAACTCTCAGTCAGAACTCCCCATTCTTGTAGGGTTGAAAGGTGGAGGGCACAATGAGGTACTGTCTCCAGGACAGCATCACGCAGCTGGAGACCTCACACAGGTTCACATAGGGGTCAGTCCAGGCTGCTGGCTGGTGCCTTGCAAAGAAAGCATGGCTTGCGTGCACATCTGTGCTGCTTTCCAGCTGTGGAGAATGTGGTTTTGTCAGAAACCCTTTGGCAGTTCCCTGGTAAGCCAGCCACCTTATTTCAGTTTCAGTGCTTCAAAGCCATCTCAAGTTTTCATTGAGTAAAATAATAAATCCGTGAAGGATGGTACAAAAGAAAGCCACCAGGGTTCTGTCATGGGAAACAGGCAGATGGTTAGGAGGGGCAAAGGTCTTCCTCTATAAAGATTATCTTTTCACATGACTCTTTACACTTGGGACTATAAAATAAATAAAAGTATCATAATGTGTACTTATATCTGATCAAATCACTACACTCTAAATTTTCCATGCATTGAGCATTTTTTGCTAGCTTATGGACTAATTTGATTTTCAGAATATTGTTTAGGAATTTATGGTATCAAATAAACCTCCCAATTGCTTAGGAATTGTAGTCTTTGACTTCTTTAAATAGACACAAAAAAAAATAGTAAACAAAACAAAGTAGTAGTCACAAGGGTGAGACTTTTGGGGCCACATTAGGTGATTTGCCCAACTTCTATTAGTAATACTAAGGGTATACATTTGGATTTTGTAGGAAACAGTACTTAAATTTTCCTTGATACCAATATACTCTGTAGGAAGTTAAACATTGCACAGTTCAAAAAATAAAACACTGACATAAGAAGGAACAGTAGTGTAAGAACAACATCCCTGCTATAAAACTCCTATTCATGACTTTTGGTCCACAAAAATGTCTTTCAAAAAGTATGATTCAGTGACACACAGAAAATGCTGTGTAGCTGATGCAGGATGGGAAGCATCATTTAGGGATAAGGTTTCTGTCTGTCTAAGACCAGAGCACACAAAAAAAATCTTAACAAACCTTGTATAATCATTCAGGTTTTCTGTTGTAAACTGTAGAAAAATATGCATGATTTTCCTCTTTTGTTCTGAGATGAGATTGAATTTGGTATTTATTCAACAGCCCCATCCTTTCCCCTCACTCAATATTAAGCTAAGTGGGACTGCAAAGGTTGAGAAGACAGATCCATATCTTCCCCAATATATAAAGTTAATTTTCCCTTTGCATTTGCAAGGGTGCTAAAAGAGCACATTTAATTGTTACATGGCCACATGTTCATTTACTGAGAGAGGAAAAGGGCTGAAAAGCCAAGGAAAAATTAGCAGCATAGGCTGCTGGGCCTCAGGAATAGGTGTAGGGTATTCCTACTGCCAGACACCCATGGGGTCTCTTTCTTCAGCAATGAAGTCTCTTTGCCTCAGTATTGACATCTGGGGGGATTAGGGAAGGTTGAGCAGGGCTTGTTCATTACCAGGAGCCTCAGCTCAGAACTGTTAAGAACAGATCCACAGAGCTTGGCATTTCTTCTAAACAATATTAGCTACATTTTTGCAGTTTTGGAGTCCAGGGGTCCTGTTCTGCCTTCACCTGAACTAAACAGACAAATTCTGACCTCGGTTATACAAACTTCCTGGAAGCCAAGTTTCAACAAGTATAAATGAGATCAAGACTGGGAGTCAGACATCTGTAATAAAGCCTCGTGGCCTAGTCCCTTGAAAATGATTATTCAGAACTTGAGATATTGATCCAGTGATTCAAGGGCAAAGTTCTCCATAAAAGATATCATTCATAAGAAAGAAGTCATTGTGGCAGCTAAATTCTCCAGTGCAAGAGGAGGTGCCCATGTGGAGGCTGGAAGTCTTCAGCAGAAACTACATACCTCCTGAGGAATCTGGAAGGAAGAGAAAGAGACAATATTAAAGTGCTGCTATATACCTGCACCTACCAGTAGGAAAAAAAAAAATCAGATAAAGCCTACTTCAGACACTTTTTGAAAAAAATGTTCACTGACAACCGCATATAATAGTATCAGATACACATTAAATTGTCTTTTCCTCGAGCTGTTCCAAAGGAAAAACTGTATCTTCGTCCAGAGAAATCTATAGCATATCAAATTGCTTTTCCCCTGATGTAGTGTTGTGAATGATACTGTTGGTTGGAAATATTTGACTAAGTCTTTAAATGCTCAGTCAGGAAAAGTCAACAAGTTTGTCCTACTTTGCTAACCTAAACTAGAGAGTTCATTACAGCAGACCCGAACTCCACTAGTCTACTGCTACTGAATATGATGAAAATATAAGGCTACGGTCACTATCAGTCAGCCTGGGGATGATGAGATTGTTGGGAGGCAACTATAACAAGTTGCAAGTTTCAATATTTGGCTCTTCCTAAATTAACTGAATTGCTATGTTAACGTGTACCTCCAAATATAAGGCAAATTTTCCAAAAGCAATGAGTTGTCTTGAGGTCACAGATTCCAGTGAGAGCCAAAGAGAGGGTCCTCCCAATTCCCAAAAGATTTATTGCAAACATCACCCCTACAATGTTTGTGGAGCCTGAGTGGCCCCTTGAGACTTCAGGGTCTCTTGTTGCCTATAACCAGCACACTGGGGCAGCAAGGGCAGGGGTTGGGTGATGGAAACACAGTTGTTGTCAGCGGGCAGATACACGACTTAGAAAAGCTCTGCAGAGCAGGTAGACAGACTTGAACACACATCTTTCCACCTTCTTCTGCACAGAGATCTGCTTTAGGTTATCATCTCTGTAGTCCTAACTGGAGCTGCCCAGCCACAGCATCAGCTGCGATGAAGTAAACCTACTACAGTGTGTGATCCAAGGGAGCTGGGATCATAGCTGGGTCATAGCCTACCTGAGATGACTTAGCAGCCAGGTTTTTTTAAAAAAATTAACACCTTAAAAGTCACTTAAGTGACTTAAGAGTCAGCAAGTCTACCCTACTGTGGGTGAGGCCACAGAGGACACAGATAGGATGGAATAGATGTAAAGCACAAGGAGTTCTCCACTGTTACACTCAGTGATGAGAGCAGATAGACATCCGTAATGCACGAATTTGGGATGCTGATAGGTGAGCGTGCCTGGTACCACAAAGAAGGCAACTCAGAAATGTGCTCAGTGTGTGCATGTGCGCACTGGGCACTAGGGAAAACCTTCTGCAATTTCAAGCCAAACCACACAAGGTCTATTAGCAAAAGCCAGCAGTTTCCATCTGCTCCACCTGTGCTGGATAATGATCTTCATCCAGTGGAGTCTGTACAGCATTTAATTGCTTTTCTTCACATATCATATTGGTCATGATGATACTGATTGGAAATTTTACATTTGCTTCTCTCCCCTCACGCCACAGGAATTAGAGATTACACTGTAGGTTTTTTCCTTACATTTTTAGAAACACTGGGAAAATCAGGGAAAACAAAGCCCTGAATTTACTGAATCAGAACAGTATAGCATATGACAGACAATGGATTTAAAAAAAGACATTTGAAATACAAAGGAAAAATAGTAACAAAAAGAAAGTGAAAACTGAAGGCTAATGATAGGCTGTAATCAGAAGCACTTATGTGGAATTGCCAGGCACCCCAAGCCTGTCCCCATTCAGATTTTGTAAAAAAAGATTCTCAATGAGACTGTTACTAAATTACAGGCTCAATAATTTACACTGCTATCCTGTTGAAGTGGGAAAAAAATGAGCCTCAATTAATCTGAGTCTTCCCATATTATGGGGGTCAGGAAGAAACAAGAGAAGTAATTGAATAATTCTTCAAAATCCAGATCTTATTGAAGTGTAGTGCTGAATGTTAAGATGTAGCACTCTGCTAATTTTTTCCAGCTTAACAGGACAAGGAATACAGTCTTTAAAATGAGGAACAAATTTTATCTGATAGAGTGAATAACCAATACTAAGCAGACCTTCTCCCATTCTCTTCTGTCTCCTGTGGTTCTTCTGCATCAAGCCCACCAGAATGGTACAGCATGGCTCATTCAAACTCCCTTCATGGTCATCATCTGGTTCATCCAACTGGATTTTAAACTGGGGATTGGTCCAGTATGTTGCCAAGAATTCCCAACAGGAGACAAAAAGGAGGAGGCTTTGCTGCCATTGCAATTGTCATTGCAATCAAGATGGCTGTCACTAGGTTGCAGAGAATATCTCCCTGGAAGGACTTTTGCCTGGAGTTTTTCCAGTTCTTTCCATTGAGTTTTATGGGTTTATGTTTTCACAGCTATGCTGAGTGTCATCTGGAGCCATGAGAAATCAATGCACCAGGGTATCTCCTGGGACTAAATACCAACAGGGAGAAGCTGATACTGTTAATTCCAGCCAGTTATGTATCTCCAGGAAATGTCCTTGGCTGAGGCTCTTATTGTTGCAAGAGGACCAAATGCCAGACAGCCTCTCCAGAGGTCTAACCTGAAAACAAATTGGAAATAACAGTACCACTGAACTGCGACACTTTCCTGGCCTATCCAACCCTTCAGAAGATTACTCCAGTGAGTAGCAAAAGTCATGTAAGAAGGAAAAGCAGACAGAGAAACAAAAATATTGCCACAAATTAACTGCTTGGTGCACTGGTAATCCCCCATAAGAAAATAAGTGTGAATTAAATCTTCATTCAAACTCCCAGGCTTTTGCTTACTATCTAAACCCCACAGATATTGTCGCACCCCCAAGCTCTTTTTTTCCCACCAAAGCCCCGTCCAGCCCACAAGCAGTTTTTGAATGTTTTGTTTGGTATTTCACTAAAGGCCCATTTGGTTGGGTCCTTACCTGGGTAATTCTGGCAGCCCCCAGCAGATGAACCCCATCTCCACTGTCCATTAAACAGGGTCAGGTTCCATTTGTTGACCTTGTTTCTTTTCAGTATGTCAGGAGTCAAATTGCAGATCTCAAGGTGACTAAACTGCCTTTGGAAATCTGAAAATGCCATCTTGGCATACAAAGAGACAGGCTAGTCTATCAGCCTGCAATAGATGAAGTAGCTGAGGCTGGACACTTTTCCCAATGGTGTTGACACTTTTTCCAACAGTGTCCAAAGCTGCATTTAATTGAATTCTGAAACTTGGAACTGGCTTTTGGAAAAGAAAATTGCCCACTGCCTGAATGAACTGTATCTTCTGGAGACAGCCTCTGTCCATGGCTGTTACACATTTTGGGCTCGGTCAAACCATTTTCTGTCATCCCCAGCTGAGGGCAATCCCCCATGGATCATGTTCCATAAACAAATTCACTGGAACTGGTGAAACAATATGTGTGAGGAGATCCCATTTAAAGGGAGTAAGATCTGGCCCTTGAGAAAGCATCACTCTGTAGGAAAACAGTCTCAGTTTGGTGTTTTGCTTAATTCCTATCATTGATGTTTGTTTTTACCATTCCTGGTATATTTGCATGAGTGAGAGAGCTTGATTGCTCCATCCTGCTAGCAGAGGTCTGCTCTCATTTCCTAGTGCCTGATGGCCCATGCAGCTGATTGCACTGGAGGGCAGTGGCCATTTATCTTTTCACGCTAGGACAGAGTGACATCAGTTCAGCACTGATTCATATATAAAAAGATCAGGATTAGGACAGGCTTTCTATTAGGTCTGAGTAAACAGACTCTTCCCAAGCTGGTAATCTGAACTTTTTCATTAGCATGTAGCATTTAGGCAAAAAAACCAAATCTCAAAATGTAGAGTACCTCAGGTTCATTCTTGCCACCTCATTAATTTTATTACCATCTGGTCTCTATATTTTGGATTAGTGCTGAGTTATGCAAGCTCTAATAAAAGGAAATATTTGAATAGGAAAGGAGATAAATAAAAGGCTAACAATGCCTGCACTTCATTATTAACCCCCTCGGTGCTGGCAGTTTTCTCCATCCAATTGAAAGGATTGCTTAAGGCACATAAAATGTCCAAAAGAGTAAGCTTAATAAACAACTCTCACCAAAACTCTCCATCATCTACTTGCTTATCCAGAGCCTGTTTTTGTTTGGGATCAACATAATTCCACTCATGAGCACTGCAGACAAAGCACAAAAACACTCTGTTCAGCTGTTGCATTTTATTGTACAGTGAGATCTGAGTTAGATTCTATTGTGGGCTGATAAAGGAGTATATATTTCTTCAACAAATAGATCTTGTGCCCCTCCAAATGACAGCACACCCTGCAACCTGACTGTGCCAGGCTGGAATTAGACTGCAACAGTATTTGCAACTAAACCTTGTATTGCCCCTGCCAGGTGCCAGAAGGTACAAACAGACTGGCTGGATTAGGAAATTTACAGTCTGAAAATCAGTCAGAGCTTCTGCATTTTAGGATATATTGGGGTGCCTGATATCCTCCCTATGGAAATGATACAACCTCCATTGTTGGGGGTCTTGAAGGAACAGGAAAGCAGAAAGGTCAAATCAGAAAATTTACTGCAGAAAACAGCATTGCTCCTTTGCCATTCTGATATTAATGTGCTCAGGATGGATTCTGCTCTGATCTGCTCCCATGTGACAATGCAGTGCTGCACCTGCCTCAGCAAGGTTGTCCCATGGTAAAAAAGGTGTGACAAAACCAGGATATGGCATATGTGTGTGCCTGAGGCACCTTATCTTGGGACTCAGCAAGGCAGCTCTGATAAAAATAAAATTAATTGTAATGTTATCTCTATCCTTAATTATGATAAATCAGCACCCAGGCTATAGTCAGTCAGGACAGGAAACTGAAATCTCAAAGTGTTGCATGAAAAAATATATTGTGGCTCAAATGACAGTAAAATTTAAGCCATTCTAAATATAAAAATTAAAGAGGTGTTGTCGCTACCATGCTCCCAAGACAGTTGAAGCCCAGAGAGTTTCTGAGAGATTTTTAAATTCTTGTGTCTGTATCTTAGTCAGCATCCCAACTTTTTCGAGATTCTCAGATAGGTACCAAATTCTGGTGTGATTTAGAGCTGAGCAACCCTAGAGTCCAAACAGAAGTATAATGGTTTATCCCTGCTTTAACTCCCAGGAACAGGACCTGTTTGTATATTTTACTTAGGTCTTGGAACTCATTGGTAGGATCAATTTGAGAAAAACTGTCTTGCAAAATGACATGAATGTGGCTTGCATGGGGCTTCTCAGAGGAGTCAAACAAAGGACTGTTGTCTCTGATGAGAAAGCTCCGCCTGAGGCAGTATTAATGCCCGCTGGAAAGAATGGATTGATATCCAACATTGGTAATAAATTAACAGTGTTTTATTCCGACTGATTTAGTATCTCTCCTAAGTACACTTTGTGATTGGATTGACTGCATTGTTCCAATTTAATTTTTAATAGATTCCAAAATACACCAAAGAGAGAGAAGCAGAGGCATATAAAAACCTATTTATCACTCCAAGATCCAGTCCATTCTACTTCACCCCAGGGATTCCTAAGCCTCACTACTTTCTCTGGCTGTCCTTGGTAACACACCTAAAAGATCCAGAACAAACAGAGCCTGAGCACTTCCATTTTTCCAATCATCAGAGGGCAATTGCTTTTCAGATAGGATAAAACATGTTTTGTACTTGAGTGATGCAGTCCATTACAATTGGCAATAGTTAAAAGACACCTAGCTGCCTTCCACCCTTATTTGACATTATCCTGTGCCACCAAGTAAGCCATTAGCTGCAGCATTCACCATTTCATATAATGACAGCAACCTGCAAGGAAAATCATCAGCTACAAACCAGCAGAATATCTACATCCTCAAAAGCACAAAACATTGCACAACACAGCAAGGTTGGAAGGAGGTTATCTGGCATGGGCATCTGTGTAATGATTCCAGCTTCAGAGGAGCAGGAATACCTGGGCAGAGTTCATCAAAGAGGCTTTTACTCTTTTCCCATCAGCTCTGACTGGGAAAGTGCTTGCTCCCATCTCACACAACATAAACAATGGGGAATGGCTGCCTCCTCTCCTGTTCTTCCTTTCTGTACCCTGAATTTTGGTAACAGCTTGGCCCACCTCTACACTTTCTACCCCAGCCTGTTGATACTATACAAGTGGCAGACTGCACAGTGTGCTCCACACCACTACCTGTACAGAGCATCTGACCTGTCTGAGTGCTACAGACACGGACATTTGGCATATACATGCTATAGACATTTTTCTATATGAATGTATGTAAGTTCGGACCATTTTTATGGTCAGTCAATGAAAGACATCAGAAAGTTGAAGGTGCTGCAATGTTGCAGCCCCAAGCTGGTTTGCATGGTGGCCTCAGAGAGGCTGGATTATCTCCTCTGCTCCAGTGATTATGTCCTTTTTACCAGCTTCAGACTTGTGATTACTTCTATTTCAGCTGTAGCAGTTATCTGGAGCAATAAAATCATGCACATTTATGATTATATGTTGTGTATGAACTCAGCTTTCATAAGCAAATTAATATGCAGGAAGATATCCAAAGTGGTGTGCACAATGAATACCAATATTCTTGATGCAAAGTATATTAAATTAAGGTGAGATCCACAGCAAAAGCTGCAGTTTCAGCTGCCCTTAAGACTGCCCCTTAATATGCAGTCCAAGCACAGAAGAAATTCAAGAATGTACAGTGAAATCTAAATCTTAAACCAATTCCCAGCTCAGGTGACAGACCCAGTCACCTGCTAAGACATGTTCACATGAACTTAGCTCTAGCCTGTCTCAGACAAGATCCAATATAGCAAAATTGGAACTCTGGTAATTCTGTATGCCACAATGCAAACAAGATAATGAAATAGGATGTGAAAGGTGTGAAGTTTTCAAAACATGTTCAAACATCTGTAACTTGAGAGTGTTTGTATTACAGGTGTCAGTAATCTTTAGGAATGAAAACCAGAGCCAGAATCAGACTACAGGCTACAACAAAGTGTCTCAGCAAGCTTGTCTCTGGCAGTCAAGTGCCTGGAGCTGAAATTACACAAAATTTGAATGAGAAATGATATTCAGAGAATGGAGTTCCTGAAGACCAGCAGATGGTTCACAGCTCTAAGTATTAGCACATGCTGTCATGTAAATAGGGAGACATGATGAGCATTGTTTATTTCGAACCTTGTCCAAATTTTTTGATACTGAAATCAATAAAGATCTCACATTAATTCAGTTTGCTCTTGTATCAGACCTTCCTACCCATGTCTTACATTGGTCTGGGCTTTTGTCACAGTGTGGGCCAGAGCCCTGAGAAGAGAAGCAGGGAGAATAAAGCTGTGTCAGCCTCTTACATCGATGGAGCAGCCAAGCAGTGACCCAGCTCTCAGGGCCTTCTGGATGGTTTGGTAGAGGTTTGAAGGAGCCCTCCACAGCTCATAGGAGTCAGAGATGCCTCCAATAAAATCCTCAAAGACCTCCACAGTGGAGCCTCCTGCCAGAGCTTCATAAGCGCCATTCAGTTTTGGGGGAAAAGGATAAGAGCTATACAAGGGTTCATCTCCACCTGCAAGCACAATGTCCCAGAGAAAGAAGGAGTTATCATTCAGTATATCTTAATCAGCTTGGTCATCAGTGTGACCTGGGGCAAGAAAATTGAAGCCTCTTGAAATACAGTTGGCAACACCCTTTATGGACCTAGAAGGAACTGTAGATTCTGAGTGGGAGGGAGGCTGCCTTAGAATGAAGTGTGTTGTGACTGACATCCCTGGTCTGGGCCACCAGCAGGGGCACAGCTGGGGGCACAGCTCTTGCCCAACCCCACACTTGGCGTAGGCCTTCTCCAGCAGCATGCTCCAGAATTTGTTGCCTTCCTCTGAGTGCACGAAGAGCAGCTTCGCATTCTTGGTGGGCAGCATGTCATCCAGCACCACATCCACCCACTCCCCATACTGCCAGAACTGAGGGAAAGAAGAAAGGAAAAGATGATGGAGACTGGTGTGCCCAAAATAGCTCCCTGCTACCATCCTCCTACCCCTTCAGCTGTCATCACTTCCCCCAGCATAAGCCACTGTAGTGTTACTCCTGAGCTGGATCGCTCCCCTTTGTAATAAAGACAAACTCCTCCCAGTTCTGGATCATTCAGCAGGCTTCTTCATGCTATAATAAATTTTGCTGGTAGGAAATATTAACAGCATCTTGTTGTACATAGCATCAAAAACACTCTCTGAACATGAAAACTGAGTTTACATGGTGGACAGCCCAGAAAGCCAGCATGGAGATAGGATACTCTGAACTATCTCTAGGCTCAAACCTTAAGGAAAAAAATATCAAAACAATATGCCAGTAAAAATGCCTGTAAGTAGAGGTCATCTAAAGGGCAAGCACTCAATAGTGCCAATCCCTTTTGCAAATGCTAGGAAATACATGAAATATGCTAGTGCTAAATTTTGGCCTTAAAGCTAGAAATGTTTACTCCAGGATTTGCTGCATTCCTGAAAGGAGAGATGATAATTCACACCAAAACACTCAAAGGTGAGCTGGTGGAAAGACTAGGTATGTGTTCTAAAACTTCTGTCCTCACCAGAACACCTCCTTTAGCAGGGTGAATCCACACTGCTCCCACCTGTGCCCAACCTCCAGTCAAAGCAGGTTGGATAAATCACAACACTCTGGCTCCACAGGCAAGGAAGTAAAGGCAAAGCAGGGAGGGAAAGGGAGGAAGCAGAAGGAACCACACTAGTCTGAATTCACTCTCAATTGCTGGCAGCAACAGAGCTTGGTTTGGGCTCATGCGGCCTGATGGTTCAGCTGAGTTTACAAAATCTGTATAATTCCCCAGAGCCCCATCAGCAGAACCTCACCAGTGAGTGAGCAGATCTCATTCAACATTATTTAACTCTGTTCTTATTTTCTTTCTCTCTCCCCCATCAATTTCACATACACACTGTAACTGTTGATTATTTTACGTGTTCCAAACAAAACAAAACAAGACAATAAACAAACAAAACAAAAAACCAGAGGGGAAAAAAAAAAGAAAAAATAAAAAGCTGTTTCTAGTTAAATACTAGCATTTTTCTTTTTTATTCTCATTCCCCTGATCATAGGGTACCTGGAAATGAAAGATTCCGGCATAGTCCTTCTGGAAACCCTGAGTCTTGGTTGCTTGCTGGCCTGGAAGTTTCCTCCCAGCCTCAGGTACTTACGTATAAAATAAGCAAAATTATAAGAGCACAAGGTGTGGGAAAAAAGGCTTTAAAAACGAATTGCCTAGGAGATGTAGATGCAGGAAAAATATGTGACTGAGAACACTCAGATCTTCTTTGTAGCTATTTCTTCGAGGCTTTCCTTGGTACAGCATATGTCTTAAGCTGTTGTAATTTCTGTTTTCCTTGAAGAGGTAGAAATAATGGTGATAAGTCTGGGGAATGGATTTTCAGAGGAGGAAGATGAAAAGCTGTATCAAGTCAGAACTGAAATCCTCATTTTTCTGATGCGCTGGCTGTCCCTGGCATGCTGTGAAGTGCAGAATATTATTTCTGAGAAGTTGGCATGGTGGGTGTCCCTGGTGTTCCTATTGTGTCCCTCCACCCTGTGAGACCAGAGAAGGCCTGCAGCAGTGACAAATTGGTGCTCTCCCAATGTGCAACATCTGGAATGGTTTCTCCTAAAATCCCGGCCAGGATTTTAAAGCCAGTGAGTGAGAAACTACTCCAGATTTTGCTGAGGATGCTGTATGTTGCATGAACAATTAGTCAGAAGATTTGGTGAAATGAGGGAAGTTTCCTTAAAAACGTTGTTTACTTCCTGACTCAGAACTAAACAATTTCATAATCTCAGCCCAGAGGATGCCAAATGCAGTGTGAAATCCTTCAAGGCACTCTTCTTACAACATGAATTAATTTCTTAGCACTTGGGAGAGTAAGCAACGTGAGTGCTGCTGCCTGTCTCCAACACACCAATGCAGTCTGACCTCCCAAGGAAGCATTTCAGGGCATGCCTGGGAAGGACTGTGTTGGAAGAATTGCAGTAGTGGACTTGGTCTTAAAAGCAGCCATGCCTTGCTTGAGCAGTGCAGAGTCCCGTCTCCAAACCTTACTTTCTGGGGCCTAATATCTTTGACTAAGCTTGTGTGAACCAAAAGGAAACATCTAGGAATTGGTTAGTAACTTGATAAAAATGGAAGTGTGTCTGAATGTACATGGTTTGGGGGCATCTTTGGATAGCAGAGATGCACGACATTAGGGCTCCTGTGATATTTACTTTCAGAGGATGTAGGAATCTGTCCATATCAAGAAGCTTCCATGACAGGGCCTAAACTGTGCAGTTGGCCTCTTACCTTCTTGTACACCATAATGGGATCCTAGCCTATTAATAAACCTTCTCAGCCCTACTGGATAATATATGACTAGCTCTAAAGAGTACAAATTAGCACATTCTGTTCCCTTTTTTGAAGTTCAACATCATTTTGCCAGTAGCGAGTTTCACAGTTTAGTTTGTGGTTGTGCCTACAGGACAGTGCAAGAGCACAAACTCCCCAGAAAGGCACCATATGTAGAGCTCTCACATTTGTTCTGATTCAGCTGCAGGTTATAAGTCATCTTTCACACTGTGAAGAAACTATTTTATTCCATTCCTAAAAAGGGAATTTTTTTGAGGGAGAGAAAAAGAGGTCAATTGACCAATTAATTAGAATGCATTTCAAATAGGCTTACAGCCAGAAAAATTACAATATGAAAAAGCAGTTCTGCTCACCGTATGGGTCTAAAGTTCCAGCACTATAGCTTATAAAAATAGCTTTTTTTCTTTAAAGCCTTCTCTATATTAACCCTGCAATTACTTAATGGACACATATCACTGCTTCTGTTCAGTCTCATATTTCATGAACAAAATTTTCAGAAAAATGCCAATTACAGTGTTTACTGCTGCTGCAGAATGTCCTATAAAGAAGCTAGCTTGATTTTTGGATCTGAAGTAATTTGAAATGGTAGTAAAGTGAAATATTCATCGGGGCGGGGGGGGGGGGGGGGGGTTTTTGTGGGGGTTTT